>NW_022154994.1:0-26584 GCF_001633185.2 Quercus lobata | reverse complement strand
TTTGGTTTTTCATTCTGGTGGTGGTATGTTAATTGCTTGAAGTGGTTTTTGGTAAGAGTCAAAGGGCTGGCATTTCTTGTTGCATTACTTTTATTTATTGTCTAAAGTTGCAGCATATGAGGCCTGGTCATGATTTCATGACTTCTTTGATTCTTGTTTTATTGAGCTTGTGTAGATAATCCCATTCTCAGGAGAAGCATTCTCCTTTGTCCAATTTTGTACCAAGAAATGCGTTGTATCTGTTTTCCATTTTTGTATACGAGTTGATTACTATGGACAAATTTGCCCAGTGTTGGTTATGTTGTTGGAATGATGAGGAAGACCTTTACTATGTTGTCATGTAATTCTGCAATACTCCATTCATGAATCACTAGGAATTCTTTGTGCCTTTTGCTATTTATGATGAAATGCTACTTTGCCTTGAATTTTACTTGTATTGTATCATGTCATAATTCACGATATGTTTGCATGTTATTTTAATCTGCGGGTCCTCTGTTTATTGGGATTACACAGATTGAAACTAAGAAAATATAGCGACACGTTGGGCCCGAAGGTGGAGACCCCTCTAAAAAGGAAATTGTTGATATAATTATTTTATATTATAATTGAAAAAATATCACAACATTTTCACAACTAAGGGCATTGTAAAAATGTTGTGAAATTGTCCCTAAACTTTCTCAAGAAAATATTGTATTCATGACAGTTTACCAAGTCAACTGTAAGAATCCACAGAATACTTTGAAATACACAGAATACACAAAATACTTCGAGATTGTTTACCATACAAATGAAGTAATATTTTGCATCAATAGTATTTTCGTATCAATACTTAAAAAAAAAAAATGATCTTAACAAAAAGACAGGGTTTTGGTAATGTGATGAAAAAAATTACTCGATGTTGTAGCATATGGCGAAATAATACTCTCTATAGTCCGAGAAAAGCAATACACACTCACGGTCCACGGCTACATGAGTGCCCAAACGTCATAAGTTTGGATGGTGTTTATAATAACCCAATATGCTTCTTCAGCGTTTCGTTCTGCATTCGCTCCTAATCAAAGCCCCGGTAGGAGGTCCAGACATGAGAATATAGCAATGAGTATGCAACAAATACGAGTATTTTAGGAGCCTCCCCAAAGTAGATCGTGCCCTGAAATAACCTTTCACTTGAAACTGGACCCCTTCGGCTTCTATCTGCTTCTTAAGCCTTCGGGCTGCTACCAGTGGAATCCCAACCTGACTAGTCACCATATGAATATAAGCAAACTTGGATTGGGCCCGTGTGGCATAGAATGGTGGAACATATTGAGTAGCAATAAGGGTACTTCCATAGTATAGATCAATGTACATGTAACTGAAATCAACGTTCACTTTCCTGTTTGGATTTGAGAAGTTTGCGAGCATAGTAACATCAGCATTGAGCAGATAGCCCATGTCAAGATAGGCTGCATTCAAGGTGGCAGCAGATATATCAAACCGGGGGAGCCGTGGCCGATAAACAAGATAGACTATGAGGACAATTAGGCCTCCTACGATTATGACAACCCAAAGAATTGCACAGAACACTGCAAGAAACCACGTTAAAGGTTTGTGTCGATGATGATGCTCTCGTGGCAATATCGTCAGGCCTGATTGGTATTGACCCTGGCGCTGCGGATGTTGCCTCCAGTTAGGTGGCGATGAAGACCCATGTGGCGGGGCCTGCTCATTTTGCGTCCTTTGGCCAGAAGGCAGTGTAGATGGGACAGGTGGCGGTGAAGAGGGGTCTTGTGACTTGAGACGTTGCTGATTTGGCTTCGATTGGCTAGATGGCAGAGCAGCATTCAGGGGAAAATGATCTGCAGACCCAGGGGACTGTTGATCTTGTTGCCGTGGACGCGATGGCTGGCGTTGCTCTTGACCACCCTGCTTGGATTTTTTTCCCTTTTTGGAAGGTGGTTGTGGCCATTGATTGGGTGGCTGTCCCTGTGCAAAGGGTGGCTGGGAACGTTGGTCATGTGACGGTGGGCGCTGGGAACGTTGGTCTTGCGATGGGGGGCGCTGGGAACGTTGGTCTAGTGACAGTGGGCGAAAATAAGGGTTGGTTTCAGGTTGCTGATCAGGGTCGGTATCACGTTCCTGATGCAGCATGGCTATTATGGATATTCGTGCCTGGGCAATGACGAAGATTAGGAGGGGAAATATGTAGAGCAGTTATTATTGCTAGTGGGAGAGAGGATGACTTCATGAGAACTTCAAGAATGATTCGTGTACAGGGCAAAGAATCGAACATAAGCTAAGTATTGGAGGCAAGTAATCTTGGCGACACCTTTTACTTTTAATTCTCTACTAAGGTGAGTTACACTAAGTTGTTTATGAACGCATATATTGCAGGATACCGTATCAGATGCTGGCAACTCATACAGGGCTTGGGGCCACTTCTAGTACTTAAATTAACATTTTGTGTTATGGAAAGACTATTATGCCAAGCAAATCCTCTGATTTTCAGTGTGTCAATGAGACCTTTACTGATGGCAAGCATGACTTTTCCCTTTCGTTCCACTTCCACACAAAGAAACAAGTTCTGTTACAGAACACCAAACATCCTGGTTAAAGTACATACATTATCCGACAAGGCACTTTTTTTTAAACCTTCTTTACACCATTACCACCCTCTCTCATTTGCCTAATGTTTTGCGCACAATTTCATAAATTAGTTGATGAGATATGGATTTGTTTGAATACTGCTTATTTCTGAAAACTGAAAATACTATAATAAAATAATTTTTAAATATGTAAATAGTGCCGTGAAATTCAATTTTAAAGTTTTTTTTTTATTTGTTGAAAAAAGTAAACAGTGCATAAGACCCACTGTTTTTCGGCAAAACACAAAGTAGTGACTTACTGACTTCAGTAAAACCTTATCATCACCTTGTGCCAACCGCCGCTAGCTGTTCGCTGCTGTCTGTGCAATCTACCGTCCACTCATTGGCTTCAACTTTGCTCGTCCTCACTATCCTCTATGGCTCTTAAAAAGTTGCAAATGTTGAAGGGTTTACCTTCTTACATTTAAAAAAAAAAATGGTGAATTTAAATGGAGGGAAGCACGAAACAAAAACAACTCATCTATACAGACTGAATTCCTATCTCTGTTTGACAAGTTCTTAGAAAGATTGAAGCTTGTTATGAAATTTTTTTACACCATCAATAGGTATCCGTCCAAATTCATGTCTTCTATGAGTATATAGATTCTTAATTATCACAGATGATGCCTATGAAACCAAACCACCTTATCTAATTAAAGGCAGCTCTACATAGTTAGACCCAATGCGACACATGCTCTGGCTTGTGACTCAGGGTCAAGAGCTACAGGCAATCCTAAAACTTTGAGGTCTCTCATTCACTGGTTAAAAGTGACGAGGGTAAAGTTTGCAAGTGAAACATAGCTTCAACAGGAATTTGGTTAGTTCTCATGTATCGATTATGAATTATCAGTGTGTCCTCCCATCATAGTTGTGGGATTATTATACTCTGCATGTCCTTCAGACATTGCCCTCATTGTTCTAGATAAAATTTCAAACTCTTTTCCTGGGCTTGTAATCATTTTCAACTATTCAATCACAAAACTGGGCAGCAACGTGGTTTCAAGTCCTTGGAACAAAACTTCTGCTCCATTCCCTATAAATTTCTCTTCAGCTGCAAAAAATCTGGTTAAAAGTTTAGCAAAAGTTGTATATCAGTCCCTATGTTAAATTAAAAACAAAATAAAAACGTAAATAAATAAAAGGACCAGGTGTTGAATTTAATGCATGTGGATGAGAAATCCATACCTCTGCATCTAAATTTCAAATTCAAATTGAATCATTAGAGTCTCTTCCCTTTTTTCATGCTGTAGAGGCCTTAATACCTAAGAGAATCAATAGTGAAAATCTGTAAAGAGTTAGTTTGGTTCCTTAGAGAGTGAGGGAGAGTTCCAAGATCACAAGTACAAAATCATCATAAATGGAAGGCCCTAGAGCATGAACAATAGAAATGGTTTTATTAATGTAACTAGCAGGGACAGTAAGCAAGCAAGAGAACTTATTAAAAAAAAAATGAAACATGTCACGACATATCACATAAAAAAACTACAAAAAGGTAGAAAGAAATAGGGCTAATTACAGATCACTTACCTGTGATTAGGCCCGATTTCATGTTGCCTTCCTAAAGTTTGAAAAGTGTCCCGTTAGCCCAATTATGCATCCATTACCCACCTCATCACTTTCACCATTCAAAACATAAAAAAACATTTTTTTTTTAAACAGAGAAATCAAGATCGAAAAGGGATATTTATAAATATTGAAGAAGTTTCTTATGCTTTGGCTTAAGAACAGTAAAGGAAAACCCTAGGAATGGATATGGATTTTCATAGGCCTCCTCTAACCTAGCCACCACTTCAGGAGGTGCCCCGACCTAAAACCATTGGTATTTTCTCTATAATAGCCACCACTTCAGGAGGTGCCCCGACCTTCAATCATTGGTATTTTCTCTATAAAATCTTTGGCTTTTCAATATAAAATCTTGAAAGAACCCTTCTAGGCTTTTCACTATAAAATCTTGAAAGTAACAGATAAACATCCACATAGGAAAGGGAAATATGAATAACTAGAATTATCCTTTAAATACCCGAAGCTTGAGTAAAGAATCCAATTGCTTCTGCATAAGAAAAGGAGCTTTGAAATAACAGCTGGCACTATACCTTCTGCCATGAAGACATCCATTCTATACTTTCCCTTCCAGTTGCTTTGCTGCCTCCAAATTTAACCTCCCATCAAAAGTGAACCTTTCATGAAAGCATCCTTTGGTTCAGGTTGGACGACCTGAACTCGGCAGAGGAAGAGATTTCTCTTAAGAGTGCAAAATGTCCCCCATCTGGGGATGTCAAAATTAGAGTAATTTTTTGTAAGTAAATATTAAAAACCCAAATCCATTTTTATGGTTTTCCTTTTGTGTTCTTAAGCCAAAACATAGGCCACTTCTATAATTTTTTCAAATACCCCTTTTAGATCTTGTTTTTCTGATTTTTTTTTTAATGTTTTTAACAGTGAAAGTGATGAGGTGGGTAACAGTTGTATAACAAAGCCAACCTCAGGTGGGTAAAGTAACATTTTTCAAACCATAAGTAAGCAACATGAAATCAGGCCTAATCACAAGTGGGTAATCTATAATTAGCCCGAAGAAATAACATAAGCATAATTTGAAGCTATGTTGACCAACATTTACTAGATAACTTGAAAATATATTGAGAGTAGGGTTATACATTATGAAAGGAGAGAGAATTATTAAATTCAGAGAGATAAATTACATGTGATGAAGCCTAATTTTCTAGGAGATGTTTGGTTTAAGAAAGAGTATGTCCTGCCCAGTAAACATAAACAGAAGCATTTTTGTCAGTAATACTCCACAACATGCCCCTCTCAGCAACGCCTTTTTCGTGACTCATGCAGCAAGTAAAAATCTTGCACTGATGGTAAAATATTTATCTATCATAAAACTCAAGGAGGAGGAGCAGCTCATACCTGAGTACCATTTTTGGGAAACTTCCAAGAAGGGCAACAGGGCAGAACAGGATAGGCCTGACGAGCTCAATGTCAAACCAATTAATACTGGCAAACATGTGTTCTGCCACAGGCTATAAAGACCAAAACGGCATCAATACCATAAAATTCAACCTGAAAATACAGAAGATTTAATCATATGCAAAAGAACTTAGGATATCCTGTGCACATGAGCTGCTTAACTATTAATACGAGAACAGAAGAGTACATTAGCGTAAAAATTTATACATTGGTGTTATCTTAATATATAGTTTTGAAGTTCACTTTTGCTAAAAGATAATAGAATACAAAAGAATTTATGTTTTTTTAATCAAAACAGGTTAATCACTACAAATATGAGATGAAATATAAGATGATAAACCAAATGACTGGTCTACCTACTTGGAGGGCCAATTTTCAAACCAACAATTAGCACTATGCACAAAGCACACAATGATCACACCATCAACAAACTATATCAAACACACTATACATAACATAACATAACAAAAACTAGCATTAAAAATTGCCGTTGGCATTATCTTTAGCCTATAAACTCTTTATCTGTTGCATATTAGCATTACATAGATTGTACAGTAACCAGATTGCAAAAACTTAATGTAAACAAGACAAGCTTGTGCACGCATGTATATAGAATGGCAATGGATGCTTAATGATTTCATGGCATTTAATTTTTTTTTTTTTTTTTTTTTGATAATTAACGAAAAAAATATATATTAAAAAGAAAACATACCAAGTCCGTTCATGGCATTTAATATGTTTATAGCATGTAGAAATGGAAGAATCATTATTTTGAGATATTGTCAACAAAGCAAGACTTTGCTAATTGTTTATAAGTAACCTTTCTACGATATCATAGAAACTTGAATCATTAACAGATACAACATAGATAAAGCAAAAGGTGTGAGTATATGATACAAACCATTTTTTTACATTCATGTGGCATCTCTTGAATGGATGGCATTTATTAGTGTTTCACAAACAGCACTGTCAAGAGTAAAGCCCTTCTCCATCATCTGATCCCATACACTACAAGCCAATGAAAGTTTCTTTTCTCGTATAAGCCCTCCAATGATCAACTTGAAAGTTACTTCATCAGGATAGGACCCACTCGTCTGCATTTCCTCAAAAAGAAGCATGGCTTCACTCACTCTAGAAGCCTTGCAAAGCCCATTTATGAGGGCATTGTATGAAACCACATCAGGTGCAATTCCCTTCTCCACCATATCACAAAAAACACTATGAGCCATCACAATTTTCCCAGTCTTACATAGATGATCAACAATCGTAGTATAAAATATACGATCAGGTAACAAACCCATGCCAGCCATCTGATCAAGAAGTTTCTTTGCTACAACAGAATCACCTTCTCTAAGAAAAGCTTCTATAAGAATTGTAAACGTCACCAAATCTGGTGCAATCCCCTTCCGCTGCATTTCCTCAAAGAGCTTGTAAGCCCTTCTAATACGGGATGCCTTGCAAAAGGCTCTTATAATAGTATTATACGAAACAGCATCACACAACCCCAGTGCCTCCATCTTATTCACCATCAACAAATATGCCTTATCCGGCAGGTTTGCTTTACAAAGCCCTTTTAAAAGTTGGTTATAACTATAAACATCCAGTTCCATCCCACTCCTCTCCATCTTCTTCATCAACTTCTCGGCCTCCTCCAACATAAGTCCTTCACAACAATAATTCAATAACACATTGTACGTAATCAAATCCGGCTCACACCCATTCCTCCTCATAAATGACCTAATTGCCTGCGCCTTATCAATCCTACCTGCTCTACAAAACCCACTAATCAATGCATTGAACATCAAAATATTAAACTCAACTCTACCCTTCATCACACCCATTGTAAGCTCATAAGCCAAATCAACCTTCCCACCATCACACAACCCTATAACAAGCGCTGTACACGCCTTATTATCAGGACTAAGCCCTTTATCAATCATTTCACGCCACATATCAACCGCGGCATCAAACCGCCTAGCTTTACACAACCCATCAATTAGCATAGTGTATGTTACAACATCAGGCTCTCTACCTTTCTCAACCATTCTATAAAACAATAGCAAAGCCAATTCTAATCTATTCTCATTACACAAAAGGTTCAAATATATATTAAAAGCCCATATATCAGGAATACAACCAAGCCTATCCATGTCTTCTAGAAGCTTATCAATGAGGCTAAAGTTCTTGACTTCACACAAACCAGAAATGAACCTTGAGTACGTAAATGGGATTAGAGAAAAACCCTGGTGGGTCATTTTGTAGTAGTAGTGCTCAGCTAAGTCGAAACGAGATTCACGGACCAGTACGCCGAGGAAGCGGTTGTAGTCGATGCTGAAAATGCGGCAATTTGATTGAGTCATTTCGTCGAACACTTGGACTGCTTGGTCGATGAGACCAGTTTTTACTAGGCGTGAGATTCGAGCTCGGTATATGAGGCGGTGTGCGCCAAGACTGCGATACATATCAGGGTGAATGCATAGCAGAGGGTTGGGACGGTGAGACCTGATGGGGTACTCAATGCAGGAGCATGTACAACAGAATCAGAGAGCGAAGGTAGCTCCTGGTTTCGGCTATGGAAATGAGAGAAAGAGAGAGACAGAGAAGGGTTGAGGACTCTGTTGGATTTGGGGGCCCAAAAAACCAGACCCCGCTGCTTCCGAAGATCAAATGCTAGTGTGTACCTGATATCCTATTTGCTCCATTTTTGCTTGATGGGCTTTTGGGAGTTGGGACTTTGGTGGGTTGGATGGGAAGTTGGGATAGACATGGTGGAACGATACATTCATTTCTCTTGGGCTGTGGTAGCCACTAGCCCAAAAGTTTATGTAACTAAGCATTAATGCTAGACTGCTAGGGTGCCAACTACTAGTGTGATTTCAGGGACACCCGGGTGGTAGGCTTCATAGATTTGAAGAACTTACTGTAAATCTGGAGATCTCAAGTTACATCTATAATCAGTTGTAGGGAATTTAACCAAAAATTCATAACCTGTGAGAAACAAAACAAATAGAGAAAACACACGTCAAAGAAAAAAAATCACAAGCACAAGACAATATTTACGTGGTTCGGCAATTTGCCTACATCCACGGAGTTGCAGGGATTTCACTATTATCAGGAAAAATACAATAATGCACAAGAATACTCTCAAGAAACCCAAATCCCAATTACACCCTAGCACTCTCTCACAGAAAAATTAAGAATAGAAGCTGACTGCCTCTCTTTTCTCTATTTTCTCTCATGTGGCTTGCTCACTAGGTTAATTGGAAATCTCTCTATGTATACTCACGGCTGCACTTGAATACAATATATATATATATGTATATGTTAAGGTCGGCTGGAGCATTCCTTTTACAACTAGGATTCTATTTACGTTGACTTGGGCTTGGCAATTCAAGTCATACATATGGCCCATTTCAACAAATCTCCACATTGGCTTGAATTGATCAAGCTACACGAGCAAACTCCTCCATCAGCTCCACCTTAGCCCTTAAGGGCTCACAAGCTGCAAACATCAACCACAATCCTCCATAACACAGTCTCTCATCCCTACAACTCATCCTCCTGTCCTCAAGCTAGAAGACCAATTGAAGTTGCGCACAGTTTCAACTTCTCAATAGTGACACCCTTAGTCAACATGTCTGCCGGGTTCTTAGATCCACAAATCTTCTCAAGCATTACCAGCTTATCTTCAACAAGGTAACGGATAAAGTGGTATTTTGTCTGTATGTGCTTCGACTTTGAATGAAAAGCCGAATTTTTGGCAAGAAAGATTGCACTCTGACTGTCACTGTGTAGAATGCCCATCTCCTGCTTCTTACCCAATTCATCTAAGAAACCATGTAGCCAAATCATCTCCTTTCCAGCTTCAGTTGCTGCAACATACTCAGCTTTTGTACTAGACAAAGTAACAATCTTCTGTAGATTTGAAGCCCATGATATAGCTGTACCACCCAGAGTAAAAACAAACCCAGTAGTACTTTTTCTACTATCAATATCACTAGCAAAATCAGCATCTACATAACCCTGTAATTTCAAACTTGCATTTGTGAAGCAAAGACATGTATCTGATGAACCCTTCAGATATCTCAGAATCCACTTGACTGCCTCCCAATGCTGCTTTCCAGGCCTACTCATGAATCTGCTCACAACTCCTACTGCATGTGCAATGTCTGGTCTTGTACACACCATAGCATACATCAAGCTGCCAATAGCTGAGGCATAGGGCACCTTGCTCATGTGGTCCCTTTCTTCTTCTGTCTTCGGTGATTGTTCTTTGCTTAGTTTGAAATGACTACCCAAGGGTGTGCTCACTGGTTTAGCTTCATTCATGTTGAACCTGCTGAGAACTTTCTTCACATACTTTGACTGTGAAAGCTTCAATGTACCATTAGCCTTGTCTCTAATGATTCTCATACCAAGGATTTGCTTTGCAGCTCCCAAATCCTTCATTGCAAACTGTTTAGATAATTGCTTCTTCAGATTATTAATCTCCTCAATGCTAGACCCTGCAATAAGCATATCATCCACATACAACAGTAATATGATGTAAGAATTGTCAAAAAACTTAACATAGCAACAGTGATCAGCTTCACATCTCTTGAACCCAATTATGTGCATAAAACTGTCAAATTTCTTGTACCATTGTCTAGGAGCTTGTTTTAGGCCATACAAGCTCTTTCTCAGTTTGCAAACTAAATTCTCTTGTCCTTGAGCAATGAACCCTTCTGGCTGAATCATGTAAAGGTCTTCCTCGAAGTCACCATGAAGGAATGCTGTCTTCATATCTAACTGCTCGAGATGTAAGTTTTCTGCAGCCACCATTCCCAGTACTAGTCTGATTGTTAACATCTTCACAACTGGAGAAAATATCTCTGTGTAGTCAATACCTTCCTTCTGCTGGAACCCTTTAACAACTAATCTGGCCTTGTAACGTTTGCTACCATCATGCTCATTCTTTATTCTGTATACCCACTTGTTGTGCAAAGCCTTCTTTCCTACTGGCAATTCAGTCAGTTCCCATGTCTGATTCCCCAACAAGGAATCCATCTCATCCTTCATGGCTAACTCTCACTTGCTTGAATTCTCATCTTGCAAGGCTTCATCATAAGACTCTGGCTCACCACCATCAGTCAACAGGAGATAATTTAGAGTGGGTGAATAACGCTGTGGAGGTCTAATGTTCCTGGAAGATCTGCGGACTTCAGCTACAGGTGTACTCAGATCTACCTGTAAATTTACATTCTCTTTATCTTCTTCACCCCTTTTCTGGACAGTACCTTCAGTCAATTCATCTAAGTTGACAAACTCAGATTTCTTTTGATCTATCTCTGTAACATCTGACACTACAGTTGACCTGTCCTTGTACATAACCTGTTCATTAAATATCACATTTCTACTTCTGATGATTTTCCTATTTTGTTCATCCCAAAACCTATAGCCAAATTTCTCATCACCATAGCCAATGAAAAAACATATTTTAGACTTTGCATCAAGTTTACTACGAGCATTAGAATCAATATGATCATAAGAAACACAACCAAAAACTTTTAAGTATGAAAACTTTACCTTTTTACCGCTCCAAACCTCCTCAGGAAGTCTGAACTCCATGGGAACTGAAGGTCCTCGGTTTATCAGGTAAGCTGCAGTGCTAACAGCATCAGCCCAAAAAGTTTTTGGTAATCCAGCATGCAACCTCATACTCCTAGCACGCTCATTGAGAGTTCTGTTCATGCACTCAGCCACACCATTTTGCTGTGGTGTCCCAGGAATGGTCTTCTCCATCCTAATTCCTTGTGCAGCACAATACTCACTGAACCCTCCATCTATGTACTCTCCTCCATTATCTGACCTCAAACATTTTACTTTCAAACCTGTTTCTGTCTCAACCATGGCCTTCCACTTCTTAAAAGTTTCAAATACATCAGATTTATTTTTCAGAAAATAAACTCATACCTTTCTGCTTGAGTCATTAATGAAAGTGATGTAGTACCTTGAACCTCCAAGGGATGCAACCGGAGAAGGCCCCCACAAATCAGTGTGTACTAACTCCAATTTTTCAGCCTTCGGTGTCCTGCCAGTTTTCAAGAAACTCACCTTTTTCTGCTTTCCTAAGATGCAACTTTCACACATGTCAAAATCAATGGACTTCAATTCTGGTAGTTTTCCTTTTGACAGCAGCATCTTCATCCCTTTCTCACTCATATGACCAAGTCTGCAGTGCCATAGGCTTGTATCGGTACTTGCATCAGCAACTGCAATTGTGTCTCTTAGACTTGAGGTCATGTACAGAGTACCAGTCTTCTTTCCACGAGCCAATACCCTAACTCCCTTTGTAACCTTCCAAGTACCACCAACAAATAGCATTGCACGTCCTTCATCATCAAGTTGTCCAACAGAAATCAGATTCCTCCTCAGGTCAGGAATATGTCGAATCTTCTCCAGTAACCAAACAGACACATTGGGTAACAATATTCGAACATCTCTCATACCCACAACATCCAAGGCTGAACCATCAGCCAAATACACCTTACCAAAATCACCTGCAACATAATTCTGTATGATTTCTCGGTGTGGAGTGGTATGAAACGAAACTCCTGAATCCAAAACCCAATCATCAAGTGGACTGTCTACTGCAAGAAGTAATGCATCCTGTACCTCTTTTGTTACAGCATTAGCAGAATCATCTTCATTCTTCTTCTTAGGACTTTTGCATTGATTCTTAAAGTGACCTGTTTTCCCACAATTCCAGCATTGTACTTGTTGGCCTGATCTAGATTTACTTCTGTTCCGATTAGAATTTTTGGATTTTGATCTGCCTCGATTTGAATTTCTGTTATTACCTCTGCCTCTTGTCTCAAGATTTAGGGCAGAACCAGATCCTGAGGATTCACCTGCATCTCTTCTGCGAATCTCCTCAGCCAGAATTAAATCTCGTATATCATTGTACTTGAGTTTTTCCTTTCCTGTAGAATTGCTTACTGCCATCCTTATTGCCTCCCAACTATTTGGCAAAGAAGTCAAGACGATCAGAGCACGAATCGCATCATCAAAATCAATTTCTACAGACGACAATTGATTTGTGATAGTATTAAATTCATTCAGATGTTGTGCTACTGATGCATTCTCTGCCATCTTTAGATTGAACAGTGTGAGAGTGCTTTTCTTTCAAGATACTCAGGCCCAAGGATCCCGGGCCTAAATGAAAAAAAAGGAAGAGAGGATTTGGTGGACCGGGCCTTGGCTCACCGCAGCTAACGAGCTGTTTAAGAGTCAAGTAGGTGCAGAGAATACTCCTGACATCATACAAAAATGACAAACGAGGATATTGTAGAATGCCAAAATATTAACAACGTAAATTCAGAAGAAAGACAGGATTAGCAAAAAAAAGAACGATAAAGAAAAAGGTGCAGTGGGATCCTGGGAATTAATAAGCAGTATTTTATTAACAAATTGTCTGTTTGATTACAGAAAGCTCACTAAGACGTGATACAAGGTCCAATCAAGCTCAAAAATTGCAGTCTTGAATGGCTATTTCAGCCTTCAAAACTTGCAAAGTTTGATTCCCGTTGAATCCGAGTATGTGCAATAGTGGCCTTTACAGGATATCGGAAGACAGTATTTTGTTCTTCCCTTAGTATTTTTCTTTCTGGATGGATCTTTCTGATGGTTCTTCCTAGAGAGTTTCTTCTCTTTTTTTTTTGTGCTTCTTTTCTTTTTTCTCGTCCCTTTCTTCACGACCCGTCCCCTCCTTTTATAATGGAATTTTTCTGGGTATCCCGGGTTCCTCTGTTTTGCTCTTTTGCAAACAGAGCATGTTCTGTCCCTGTTGCCTTGGTAAGTTCCTTTGCCGTTTTCCCTCATTCTTCCCTTCTCTTGGTTCTGATTCCTTCAAAAGCTTCTGGTCGGTCATCCTCTTTGGGACGTGCTGAGGTATGCCCTTCTCGGTATCCCTATTTCTGGCGTGTTTCTCTTTTCCCTTTCTTTCCTATTTGGGCGGAATCTTGTTCTGCCATCAACGAAAGTCGTTCGTTGCTATTCTTTCTTCCCTGTCCTGGTTCCCCGAGGCCTTTTGCTGTCTGTGCTATGAGAGGTCGTTTTGCGCTTCTTGTTTTTTTCTTCTTTTCCTGTCTTCTTTCTACCGATCTGTCTCAGTCTTCCTTTTTATTTGTGCTTGAAGGGTTCTGGGGATCCTTGCTTCTTTATATTTTTGCCATGGTCTCTTTTGGGATGCTGCTTCCTTTTCTGGGCTTCAAGATCCTCTGGCTTTTCTTTTATCCCCCATGGGTCATCCGTTCCTGTTACTTTTGGGTTTAGCCTGGATTTTTTCTTTTGGGCTTTGACTTGCTCTTCCATTTCTTTTGGGCTTGACTTGCTCTTCCATTTCTTTTGGGCTTGACTTGCTCTTCCATTTCTTTTGGGCTTATTTTATTGTAACCCCTTTTTTTTTTTTGGACCTCAACATTTAGCCCCCCGAGCTCGTGGGTTGCCTGAAACCCACGCGTGAGTGATTTAGGTTTCCTAGGATTCTCATGGTATCCCCCTTTCCTTTGACTTCTACTGGATTTCCTTCCCTTTTAATTGGGATCCCGGCTCTTTTCTGCTGCTTTTAGTTGCCTCCTTTTGGCGTGTTGCGTTCCCTTATCATTATTACCTCTCGCAGCTTCCTCTTTATACGGGACGTGGCAGTTGGGTATTTGAGGTAAAACTCCTCTACCCACTTTTCTCGTTTCCCATTATCCCTCATTAATAACTGCTGATCACTTCAAATTAAATTTCTTGGCAACTGGCGCGTCTTTCCATAAACTGTTTTTCCCCAACTGCTATTTGCGCCTTTATTGTAGCCGTTTCACCTTATCACTTTGCTTCTCTGAGTTTTTCACTCTGTGTTTCTCTTTCTTTTTTTTTTCTTCTTCTCCGTTACTCTGGTCTTCTTCCTTTTCGCACTTTCAATCTTTCTTTCTTCTCAGAGCGGGTGCTGTTTCGATGGCTTCTTCTTCTTCTAGAAAGAGGAGAGAACGTACTCCCAGTCCTTCTGAGGGTGAGGGTTCTTCTGGTTTTGCTCCGAGTGATTCTCACGAGGTTACTGAACGTCCGGCCTTTCCTTTACGGGATCCTTGGTATTCTCTCAGCGCATTTTTTCCTCATATATCTCATGGTGAGGCTCCTCCATCCCCTCACGTTTGGATGTTTTCTGGTCAAGCGGGTTTCGCTGGTTCCGCCCAAGTTCCTGACCCTAGAGAGATTTTTGATCTCCAGATCAGACAGGGAATCCGAGAGGCGGTTCCTATTTTCTTTGATTTTGTTCCAGGAAAGATTCAGGGCTGGCCTATATGGGTAGACAAAGAACTGTTTGATGCTGAGTTTGTGGGTCGTTTGGAGCGCGCCGGTATCCTAAAGGCAGTGGCTATTTCCAGAAACCTTGAGGGCTTCAGAGACGCCAAAGGGCTCAGGCATCTGGTACGTCGTTGGTGCCCTTCCCTTCATACTTTTTTCTTTTCTACTGGTGAATTAACAGTCACCTTGGAGGATGTGGTTAATAACTTCCTCCTCCCGGTGTTTGGCGAAGAGAATCCCTTTGATATTGACCTTTCTGGTGAGGATCTCATGGTAGAAGAGAAATTATTTGGCCATTTTGGTGGTCGCGCCGCTTCTTCTGGTGGTAAGCCTGCTAGGATGGGGAGATGGGTGATGACCTTCTCTCGTGAAAAAGATAAGGAGGTGAGGTGGGCCGGTTTCCTGGCTTTTTGGCTTAGTAAATTTTTGTTCAGTGAGTTCCCTGGGTACGGAGTTAAGTCTTCGTTTTTTCCATTGGCAATCAAGTTGGCTCGAGGTACCCAGTATCCTTTGGCCCCTCTGTTTTTGGGTCATGTCTATTCTCAATTAGACCAGCTTCATGGAGATGAGGTTGAGGGTGACTCTTGTTATGCGATCACTTCGTCTCTTCACTGTTCTATCCTTCAGATTTTCATGTGGGACCGTTCTGCAGCTACTTTGGCTAAGTGCAGGAATTTGAAGTTTGTGAAAGACAAGTTCCAAGGATCCCCCGACATAGTGAAAGGTCTTTGTGGCAATTCTACCGATGCCTTTCCCATTATTTTTCGTTGGATCAGCTTGAAGGGTGGTGGTCTCAATCTTGTGGAGTTGTTTGACCAAGCTGGGAGCTTATGTTGGAGATCTCCTCGTGAGTTTGGTCCTCGCTTTGCGTGTGATTCTGTGTTGTCTTCTTTTTTATCTTCTACAGGTAATACCTTTGACTTGCGCCGTGGTGATGAGGGCAGTCTGGCCTACCTTGCTTGCGTTAGCCCTTCCTGGCTTCCTGTGCCTTCTTCAAGTGGCCCAAAATATACTCATTATTCAGCACACCGGGTGCTCTGACAATTTGGTTTTGATCAGGACATTCCTCCAGTTTTTAAGGATGTGGTGCCATCCCTTCCTTCATTGGATCCTTTCTTGAGGCTGCAGGCCTTTTCTTATTGGTCACGGAGGAGCCCCCAATTTGCAGTGCCTAACTCCCAAAGAGGAGTCTTTGCTTCTAGTGGCTATACAAGTTATTGGAGGAGAGTGCAAAAGTCCTTTGTTGATTATGTTAGCACTGGCACAGTTCGGGATGTCCCGGATCCTAGCATTGTTTCTGCTCCGACATCCAATAGGCGCTTATCCCTTCCTACTGCTGGGATTGTTTCTGCTGCTGCAAGCAGCAAGACTGGGTTTGCAGAGTGGCATGCCTCTAGGGGAGGTTGGGTGGTTTATGGACAGGATTTTCCTGAGACCTGGCTAGGTGATAGCTTCATCATTGGTGCTTCCTCTGGGGTGCCCATCAAAAGGGGTGCAACAGAGACAATAAGTGCTGCCACTGCTCCGAGTAAAGGTAAGGATGTCAAGTCGAAGAAAATGAAAGCTGCTGATGTTGGTGAAAGTACAGGAGGTGTGGAGATAGGCTCTGAGGCGAAAAGAAGGAAATCGGGGAAATCTCAAGCACACTTGGCACCTCAGGAAGGCAAGGATGTCAGGGAACCTTTGGTTTCAAGGACCCGGAAGAAGACTAAGGTAGAGCCTTCTTTTCCCCAGGTTCCTGTGACTGCCTCAGTCCATGGTTCTTTAGGATCCTCTGGTTTGGTATCCCAGCCTCCTTTAGGACCCTCTGGGCGTACTCGCAGTAAGCAAAAGACTTCCAGAGAATCTGTAGAGAGAGAGAGAAGGGCAAGACTTCTTTCCTTCTTCTCTCTTTTTTTTTTGTTGCACTTGTTTCTATTTTGCTGACGAGTGGTGATTTCCCTTGCAGTCCAAGCACAAGTCTGATCCCAAGACGGGTAAGAGCCAATCTTCTGGAGACGACGTGGTATGTGTTCCCTTTTTTTTGTTCTTTCCCTTTTGTTCTGTCATTGTATTGTCTGCATTTCCTGCTGTCTTTCTTTTGACACTGCCTTCTCCTCTTCTTCTTCCTTTAGGTGGAGGTATCCCCTCCTATGACTGACAAGGCTCTGGGGGAGGAAGTTATTACAACTCTTTCCGTTGTTTTTCCTGTCATGAGGGAGGAGCCCCCTACTGATGACCCAGCTGAGGAAACCGGGCAACCAGTGCAAGGTTCCCAGGATTCTCAGGATCCCAAAGCTTCTGGGATTCTGTTATCTCAAAGTCCCCGTCCTGAGCGTACTCCTAGTCCTATTAGGACTGTGTTTCCTCAGTCCTTGTCAGATAAAGGTGCTTTGGGAGACACTCCTTTATCCAAACAAACAGGTAATCCTTGTTTCCTTGGAATGGCGTTATATTCTTCTTTCTTTTCCAAATTTTTTTTTTGAGTTCCTCCTTTTCCTTTTAGGTCAAACCAGTGAGAAATCTGGTCCCAGTGTTGCCTCTTCTTTAGAATCAGAAAGCTCAGAAGGTGAGTGCAAGCTACTCCCATCGTGTTTCCCTTTTCTTCCTTTCTTTTTTTTTTTTTATGGCGAAGCCCCCTGCATCTATCCCTTCTTTTAGCCACTTTGCCACTGGTCCTTCACCTTTTCTTC
Organism: Quercus lobata; assembly: GCF_001633185.2. Classification (NCBI taxonomy): domain Eukaryota; kingdom Viridiplantae; phylum Streptophyta; class Magnoliopsida; order Fagales; family Fagaceae; genus Quercus; species Quercus lobata. The sequence goes on along the minus strand of NW_022154994.1, from coordinate 8,982 downwards.
AACTTGCCTTATGTTCCTTCCCAGAATCTTCGGGGAAGTCAGGAGATCAGGAAGAAGAGGCTCTGCCCCAAGAAGCTGGAACCGGTTTGTTCTTCTTTTTCTCCCCCTTTTTTTTTTAAGACTAAATCTGTTCTTCTTTTTCTTTTCTTTTCTTCTATTCTTTTTTGAATATTGATGCAGGCTTTGCAGGTTCTGAGCCTGTTATTCCGGAAGGAATTGTGAGACCTGTTCAAGTTGCTGACCTTCGTCCAGAGCAAAAGGCTGCAAGTCCCCCTGTTTCTGCAAGTGGTGACACAGTGATGGGGGATGCCTCGAAGATGACTACCTCAGATCTTGATTCAAAGCTTTCTTCTTTTCTGGCTCGCTTTGATCTCTTGGAATTCAACAGTCTTCCTGCTAGCCACTTCCATGTCTTTGGGTCTTCTTATGGCAGCTTCCTGCGTTTCTCTGTTCCTGTGGAAGGCCTGCCGCTGCTAGAGAGTCTGCTTAAGAGTCACGGGGATTTCACCAGCGGCTTCAGGGGAGGCGTCTTTCTAGGCAATATTTTAATGGAGTTGCTGTGTGCTGTGTGCTGTGCTGATTTCCCTAAGGAATTCCTCTGTAGATTCCTTGTCTGAAGAAAGCTTCTGGAGTGGAGAGGGGTGGTGCAAGACCTTCTAGAGGCCAAGTTTAATTTGTCTTTTCTGCTGGATCACTTGCGTCTGTTGGCTCATATGCTATTTCAGAGGCAATCTTTCAAGAGTGTAGACACTGAGATAGCTGCTGCTGAGGAAGCTTTGGCTCGTGCTCACAAGGTTTTACAAGACCTGAAGGTCAAACGGCAGAGGATCCTTTCTACTTTGGCTGTGCCTGTCATTTCTCCGGATGCCTCCCTGTTGGCCGGCCTCATTCCTTAGCCCCTTTTTTTTTAGATTTACATAAACAATTTGGGATTGTATAAGTTCTTTATTTTGAACATTGTTCTGCTCTTTGCTTTCTCTTTTGTGTTTCAAGACTGCTTTTTTTTTTAGTATGTGAATCTGCCTTTTATACTGCCTTTTCTTTCCTATGGCTCTTTTTTTTTCCCTGAGTCCTGGACCATGGTCTTCACAGGTTTTACTGTAAATTCTGGTCCAGGTACCCGGTAATCTATTGTGCAAGCACTGAACTGGGTACACTGGTATCCTTCTTATATTTCTTTTGAGATACGGTCCCAGTTCATGAACTTTGACAGGTTCCCCTTTTGCCAAGTGCTAGGCTAGGTATCCTAGATATTTTGCTTTTTATTCTGTGATCCTAGACCTATGCACTTGGGACTGTTTGGGGGATATCTGAAATTATTTGTGGGATGAATCCTGGGCCATATGTAAAAGGGTATTACACACTCTCCCCTTTTTTTGACTCAGGTATTCTTCCTTAAATTTATCCAAACTTTGTTTTTTTTTTTTTTTTGTAGTATGAAAAACTTAAATGTTGAAGAAACAGGAATTTCATTAAAACATAGTCATTTTCAAGGAACAAAGAAAAGTCTTTTGGTGCAGTATTGACCACAAAGTGTCAATCTATCACATGTTCCTGAACAAAATTATCTTAGACTAGAATTCATGATAAAAGCTGAAAAAGACAAAAAAATAAAAGGAACTTAGCAGATAGTGAAGCTGGTGAAAGGACCCTGAGGTACCGGGATCCCCTTGTCCTTATGCATAATATTGCTTCAACCACTTCCCGTTTATGGGCTCTGTCAGGACTGTTCCATCTTCTTTGGCAAGGTAGTAATACCCACTTTCATGAGCTGTATTGATGATGTAAGGTCCTTCCCATTTCGGGGTGAACTTGGAAGGCCCTGGCAGGTTCCTCCTCACATGCTCCGCCATCCTTAGCACTAATTGCCCTTTACTGAACACTCTTGGGTGTATTGCTTGTGCATATGCTCTGGTCATTCTTTGCTGGTATCTCTGGCTTCTTTTCTTGGCCAGTTCTCTTTCTTCTTCTACTCCTTCCAGATCTGCTAGCCTCTTTTCATTGCTGGCGTCCTCACTTTCTCCCTGGTTTTCCTCCAGAACTACCCTTGGTGTAGGAATGACTAACTCCACAGGGCTGATGGCTTCTGTTCCATAAACCAGGGAGAATGGGGAGAATCCTGTGGCTGTCTTTACAGAGCTTCTACATGCCCAAAGCGCATCTGCCAGATGGTCACTCCATTTTCCCCCATACTCATGCTTCATTTTCTTAAGGATCTTTAATATTACCCTATTAGTGGCTTCAGCTTGGCCGTTTCCTTGTGGGTAGTAGGGGGTAGATCTTCCATGCTTGATGTGGTATGCCTCAGTTAATCCTTTCATATCTTTGTTTATGAATGGGGTTCCATTGTCGCTGATCAATCTTCTGGGGATCCCAAACCTTGTAATGATGTGGTCTCGAATGAAATTTGCCACAGCTGCTCCAGTAGCTTTTTTCAAAGGGATGGCCTCTACCCATTTTGTAAAGTACTCCGTGGCTGCCAGGATCCATATATAACCATCGGATGGAGGGTTTATAGGCCCTATGAGATCGAGCCCCCAAGTATGAAAAGGCCATGGCGTCGTCATATCCTGTAGGACATTTGGGTGAGTGTGAATTGCATCTCCCAGGACTTGGCAGGCATGACATGTTTTGACCAGCTCCTCAGAGTCTCTTTTCATCGTTGGCCAGTAATATCCCAACAATAGCAACTGCTTGTACAGCCTTCTCTTCCCTGGGTGACTCCCATAATCTCCCGAGTGCACCTCTCTGACTACTTCTCTGGCTTCCTTTGGTCCCAGGCACCTGAGGGGGTCTCCATGGTATCCTCTTTTGAATAAAATGTCATTCTGTAGGAAGTACCTGCACGCTAGCTTTTTGAGCTTGTGGGCCAGTTCCCTGTCAGTTGGCAGGATCCCCTGGGCCAGGTATCCTATGAAAGGAACCCGCCAGTCTTCTGCAATAAACACCGCGTAGCTTTCTTCTTTGTCTACTGCCAAACGACATTCCTGGCATCTCCCCTGTATGATTGCTGCTTCCTTGTCCATATCCGGCCAGTAATACCCCATGCGTTGCATTCTTCTGTATAGACTGACTTTTTCTGCAACTCCACATGCCTGGGCGTGTAATTCTTCTAGTTTCGCTTTTCCTTCCTTCTCGGTAATACATTTGGACAGTATTCCTCCTGGCAGTCTCTTATACAATTCTCCTTCTATTTGAGTGTAATCCATTAGTTCTTTGATGTTCCCTCTGGGGCTTGCCTCTTTCATCCTTTCTTTGATTTCGTCCCTCCAGTCCCACTGTTTGGATTCCCCGGGGTACATCCCTTGAAGGATCCTCACAATAGAATGTTCCTGCCTTCCTATTTTTATCAGCGTATCCCTCCCATTAAATGGTATTTGGGATCCCAGGGTGGCGAGAGTATCTGCAAACTTGTTCTCACTTCTTTGAGTGTATTCTACGCTGAAGGTTTGAAATTCCATCTCCAGCCTTTGTGCCCAAGTCCTGTAGGCTGCTAGGCTTTGTTCTCGTAGTGCAAAGTCACCTTTCACTTGGGAGACTACAAGATTAGAATCTCCCAGCACCCTCATATGTTTCACTCCTATGCTGAGTGCTACAGTTAACCCAGTTAAGTATGCCTCATATTCAGCTGCGTTATTAGAGCATGAGAAACCAAGCTTGAAGGACAGGGGCATGATATCCCCATTTTCGCAGCTTAGTACAATTCCTACCCCATTTGAAGTTGCTGTAGCTGATCCGTCAAACCTCATGGTCCATTTCTTCCCTGGGATCTCCATTACTACTACCTCACCAGGGATTTCTTCACTCAGCGGGCCTTCTTCCTTTCCTGGGAATTGAGCTAGCAAATCTGCTATGGCCTGGCTCTTAACAGCTTTGGGAGTTCTTATACCTATATCATATTGTGAGAGCAACACTAGCCATTGTGCTATCCTTCCTGTGAGAAGGGGCTGGTGAAGGAGTGCCTTTATGGGGTGGGACTTGGTTACTAGGAGGATTTGGTGAGCTGAGAAGTACCTCTTCAACCTCTGGGATGCATAAATGATCACTAGGCAGGCTTTCTCTATTCTGGGGTACCTGGTCTCGGTATCCTTGAGTGTTCTGCTTACATAATATATGGGCTGCTCATTTCCTTGGTCATCTTCTTGTGCCAGCAAAGCTCCTATTGCCTGAGAGTTTGATGCTAAGTATAACAACAGAGGTCGCCCACGTACTGGTGCCTGGAGGGTGGGCAGATGATTCATAATGCCCTGAATCCTTTGAAAAGCTTCATGCTGCTCTGTTCCCCAGGTAAATTCATTTCCCTTTTTCAATAGTTTGGATAGGCCTGCTGTGGCTGAGGCTAAACCAGGAACAAATCTCCTGATATAGGAAACTCTTCCCAGGAAACTTTTGAGTTCTCTAATAGTAGTTGGTCTTCTCATCGTGGCAATGGCTGTGGCCTTGGCTGGGTCCACGCTTATGCCTTTGTGATGCACCAGGAACCCAAGGAACTTTCCAACAGACACTCCAAAGGCGCACTTCATGGGGTTCATACGTAACTTGTATTTCCTGCATCTTTCAAAGACTTGCTCAAGTACTTGGAAATGTCCTGTTCTGGTTTTTGACTTGACCACAATATCGTCTACATAATCTTCCATCTCCTCATGCATCATGTCATGGAAAATGGCTGTCATGGTCCGTTGATACGTAGCCCCCGCATTTTTTAGGCCAAAGGGCATTACAGTATAGTAAAAGTTCCCAATCGGAGTTCTGAATGCCATCTTCTCTGCATCTTTGGCTGCCATGCGGATCTGGTTGTATCCACTGTACCCATCCATAAATGAGAACATCGAGTTTCCAGCGGCTGAATCTACAAGGAGGTCTATATTGGGCAAGGGGAACTCATCTTTAGGACATGCCTTGTTCAGGTTGCGAAAGTCTACACAGCAACGGATTTGACCATTTTTCTTCTTCACAGGTACAATGTTGGAAAGCCATTTTGGATGTTTGATGGGTTTGATAAAACCAGCTGTTAGTAATTTCCTGACCTCTTGGACTATTTGAGCTTCTATCTCAGTGTGGAAGACCCTAGCTGGTTGGACTACTGGCCTCATCCCCGGGTCCACATTAAGAGAATGGACTACCAACTCTGGGTCTAGACCAGGCATCTCATCATAGGTCCATGCAAACACATCTCTGTATTTTTGAAGTAAGGTTACCAGTTGCTCTCTTTCTTGAGCCACCAGTTGACTGCTAATGAAGACAGGTTTTCGGGATCCTGGTTCTGTTCCTAAGTCTACTTCCTTTAATTCTTCCTCAGGCTGGATCTGAGCCTCCTTAACTGGTTCTTCTGGGATTTCTTCTTGGGCCATCATGCAGCTTGGTGGTCCGGGACCTTCCTGCACAATGCATTCAGGTCCCGCGCACCTTCACAAACGATAAATCAGCCTTCCCCCAGGTTCCCGAACCACCACACATTCTCGGGATCCTGAAGAGCTGGGCTCCCTCTTCTGTCTCTTTCTTTCTAGAAGGTTTCTCAGGTCACGGGTGCCCCTTCCTCCTTCTTCTTCTTCTAGGACTGGTGTCCCCGGGGTCCCTGGGGCGGGGTTCTCATCATCTGGCTCCAATTCATCATAAAACATTGTTTCTGCGAAGTTCACTTCTCCCTGGCTGAAAGGATTACGATTGGCAGGGATCCTTATGGGCCTCCCATTCAGTCTCCCTTTAATGCATTGATGGAACGTGGATGGAATAAGGCGATGTTTATGAAGCCACGGGCGTCCCAACAACACGTGATAAGAAACTTCTACATTAATTACATGAAACCTTGTCAGAGCTACTATCGGCCCCACCCTTAAGGCTAGCTGCACGTATCCTTCTGTTGACTCTACTGATCCTCCAAATCCTGTTATCTCCATGGGAGTCCCCAGGATCCTTCTGTCAACTAACCCAACAGCTTCCAGGGTACTTAAGGCTATGAGGTTGAGTGATGCCCCTGTATCCACCAGTGCTCTCCTGACTTGAACGCCGTTTATGGTGGCCATTAGATAAAGGGGTCTACGGTGGTCTGGGTGCTCAATCTCCATATCTTCATCAGTGAAGGTTATTGCATTGGTCGTTTCCAGGAAAGCTCGACTAGCATGTGACTCAGCTGTAAAGCATTCCATCCCTGAATCTGCTGCTATGCTCATGAGAGACTCTGTGGCCACCCTCCTTGCTTCTGGTCCGAATCCTAATTGATTGAACAATGACCTGAACTTGGGATTCTTCTGGAGGGTCCTGACTGTGCTCGGGTGGAAGGATCCTTCAGATTCTCCTGCTTCTGCCGGGTTCCCGTGTATTACTACTGCTACCACCCCTTTTCCTTTGTGGTTAGGCAAGGGGTTTCTCTGCACTTCCGGCTCCTTCTGGGTGAGCTCCAGGGTTCCTTCTCTCAACTTTTTGTGGAAGAGTCTGCGAAGGGTCCAGCAATCCTTGGTGGAGTGCTTGACATAATTATGGATTCTGCAAAATAAAGGGTTCTTCCTTTCTTCTTCTGTTGGTGGCCTGGACACAGTGAATGGCCTGACCACTCCGTCTCCAATCCACTTGTCTAGGACATGGCTTAACTCCTCAGCCGTACATGGGATCACTGGTGGTTCCTCAAACACCTTCCCATCTGGTCTCTTCCTTTTCTCTCCTGCTGATGCTGTCATAGCTTGGGATGCGGGCAGCCTTTTTGTTCTCATGGTCTGCGCCGTCCTTCTAGTTCTCTGTAGCAGGTCAGCAAATTGTGTGATACATAAATTTTCAAGGTTGAGTCTGTAATCAAAAAGCATGTTGGCTATACAGGTCTCCACGAGCTCCTTTTCTTCATGGTCTCCATAGCAGTCTAGGGACACGTCTTCGAATCTTTTAATGAACTGAACAGGGTCTTCTCCGGGTCTCTGCCTTACCATTTGCAGGTTCTGGAAAGTGATTTTGTCTTCACCTGGGTAATATTTGGCGCAGAATTTTTCCATCATCTCATCCCAGGTCTTGATGGACCCGGGTCTCAGTGTGGTGTACCAAGTGTATGCCCTATCCACTAAGGATTTGGCGAATTCCCTTAGGCATAATTCTTTGTCTCCTACATAGGGGCCCATAGTGTGGACAAACCTACTCACATGTTCTACTGCACTTCCATTCCTTCCATCGAAAGGATGGAACTTTGGGGGTTCGTACCCCTTAGGGTATGGTTTGCAAAGAAGTTCTGGAGGGAACGGGGGATCCCGAGAGAATTGCTTGGGGATCCCTGAGAGTCTTTCCCTTTCTTGCTCCAGGAGGGCATTGATGTCTGCCAGCGTCAGGTACTGAGGGTTGGCCCTTCCTCCCACTGCTGACCCTCCTTCTGGATGTGCCCCATCTTGGTGACCAGTAGGGGGAATATCGTCTCTGACCTCCTGTGTCCTGCCTTCTTTGAGAAGACGAACTTCTTGCTCCAGATCCTTTAACATTGCTGTCATTCTGGCCATTAGGTCTGGTTCCTGCCTCGCGTGTCTTTGTTCTGACACCACCTCCTGTTCTACCAAGGGTATCCCACCTCCTTGCCTGGAAACTTCCTCGTTTTCTCCTACAGGCTCAGAGGCCGTAGGTGGCACATTAGTTCCCTTGCTGTTTCTTTGTCTTGGAGGCATTCTCTGTGAAGGGTTGTTTCTTCCTTCTTCTTTGCCCAGTCCCCAGCGGAGTCGCCAAAATGTGAGAGTGCTTTTCTTTCAAGATACTCAGGCCCAAGGATCCCGGGCCTAAATGAAAAAAAAGGAAGAGAGGATTTGGTGGACCGGGCCTTGGCTCACCGCAGCTAACGAGCTGTTTAAGAGTCAAGTAGGTGCAGAGAATACTCCTGACATCATACAAAAATGACAAACGAGGATATTGTAGAATGCCAAAATATTAACAACGTAAATTCAGAAGAAAGACAGGATTAGCAAAAAAAAAGAACGATAAAGAAAAAGGTGCAGTGGGATCCTGGGAATTAATAAGCAGTATTTTATTAACAAATTGTCTGTTTGATTACAGAAAGCTCACTAAGACGTGATACAAGGTCCAATCAAGCTCAAAAATTGCAGTCTTGAATGTCTATTTCAGCCTTCAAAACTTGCAAAGTTTGATTCCCGTTGAATCCGAGTATGTGCAATAGTGGCCTTTACAGGATATCGGGAGACAGTATTTTGTTCTTCCCTTAGTATTTTTCTTTCTGGATGGATCTTTCTGATGGTTCTTCCTAGAGAGTTTCTTCTCTCTCTTTTTTTGTGCTTCTTTTCTTTTTTCTCGTCCCTTTCTTCACGACCCGTCCCCTCCTTTTATAATGGAATTTTTCTGGGTATCCCGGGTTCCTCTGTTTTGCTCTTTTGCAAACAGAGCATGTTCTGTCCCTGTTGCCTTGGTAAGTTCCTTTGCCGTTTTCCCTCATTCTTCCCTTCTCTTGGTTCTGATTCCTTCAAAAGCTTCTGGTCGGTCATCCTCTTTGGGACGTGCTGAGGTATGCCCTTCTCGGTATCCCCATTTCTGGCGTGTTTCTCTTTTCCCTTTCTTTCCTATTTGGGCGGAATCTTGTTCTGCCATCAACGAAAGTCGTTCGTTGCTATTCTTTCTTCCCTGTCCTGGTTCCCCGAGGCCTTTTGCTGTCTGTGCTATGAGAGGTCGTTTTGCGCTTCTTGTTTTTTTCTTCTTTTCCTGTCTTCTTTCTACCGATCTGTCTCAGTCTTCCTTTTTATTTGTGCTTGAAGGGTTCTGGGGATCCTTGCTTCTTTATATTTTTGCCATGGTCTCTTTTGGGATGCTGCTTCCTTTTCTGGGCTTCAGGATCCTCTGGCTTTTCTTTTATCCCCCATGGGTCATCCGTTCCTGTTACTTTTGGGTTTAGCCTGGATTTTTTCTTTTGGGCTTTGACTTGCTCTTCCATTTCTTTTGGGCTTGACTTGCTCTTCCATTTCTTTTGGGCTTATTTTATTGTAACCCCTTTTTTTTTTTGGACCTCAACAA
>NW_022154993.1:3935-26923 GCF_001633185.2 Quercus lobata | reverse complement strand
GTATTTTTATTTTTTGAATTTTTTTACAATTTTTTTCGGAATTGCCTTGCCGTTGTCGGAGCATAACGGAATTCGGACAAAATTTTTTTTTCTCTTTTCCGCCTATTCTCATCCCATTTTGGCTATAAATAATGCTGGGAAGAGGTTGTATTAATTTTTGAATTTTTTATTATTTTTTCGAATTTTCTTTTCCCGGGTCGAGTATTGAACGAATTCGGGGACTAAAATTTTTTCACTCTTTTTCGGCCGATCTCATCCCGTTGTGACTAAAAAATAAATGCCATGAAAGTGTTTATTTTAATTTGTGAATTTTTTTACTATTTTTTTCAGAATTTTCTTGCCTGGGTCGATTATGAACGGAATTCGGGACTAAAATTTTGTTTTCTCTTTTTCGGCCTATCTCATCTCGTTTTTGCTAAAAATAATGCCAAAAAGAGGTTTTATAATTTTTTGAATTTTTTTACTATATTTTTCAGAATTTTCTTGCCCGGGTCTAGTATGAACGGAATTCGGGACTATAATTTTTTTTTTCTCTGTTTCGGTCTATCTCATCCCGTTTTGGCTAAAAATATTACCGGGAAGAGGTTTTATAATTTTTTGAATTTTTTTACTATTTTTTTCGGAATTTTCTTCCCCGGATCGATTATGAACGGAATTCGGGACTAAAATTTTTTTCTCTCTTTTTTGGCCTATCTCATCCGTTTTGGCTAAAAGTAATGCCGGGAAGTGGTCTTATAATTTTTTGAATTTGTTTACTATTTCTTTCGGAATTTTCTTGCCCGAGTCGAGTATGAACGGAATTCGGGACTAAAATTTTTTTTTCTCTTGTTCAACCTATCTCATCCCGTTTTGGTTATAAATATTACCGGAAAGGGGTTTTATAATTTTTTGAATTTTTTTTACTAAGTTTATCTGAATTGTCTTTACCAGCTCAACTATGAACGGAATTCGGGACTAAATTTTTTTTTTCTCTGTTTTGGCCTATCTCATCCCGTTCTGGCAAAAAATAATGCCAGAAAGAGGTATTTTAATTTTTTGAATTTTTTTACTATTTTTTTCAGAATTTTCTTGCCCGAGTCGAGTATGAACGAAATTTGGAATTAAAATTTTTTCTCTCTTTTTCGGCCTATCTCATACCATTTTGGCAAAAAAAAAAATGCCGGGAAGAGGTTTTATAATTTTTTGAATTTTTTTACTATATTTTTCAGAATTTTCTTGCCTGGGTCTAGTATGAACGGAATTCGGGACTATAATTTTTTTTTCTCTGTTTCGGTCTATCTCATCCCGTTTTGGCTAAAAATAATACCGGGAAGAGGTTTTATAATTTTTTGAATTTTTTTACTATTTTTTTCGGAATTTTCTTCCCCGGATTGATTATGAACGGAATTCGGGACTAAAATTTTTTTTTCTCTTTTTTCGCCTATCTCATCCCGTTTTGGCTAAAAGTAATGCCGGGAAGTGGTTTTATAATTTTTTGAATTTGTTTACTATTTCTTTCGGAATTTTCTTGCCCGAGTCGAGTATGAACGGAATTCGGGACTAAAATTTTTTTTTCTCTTGTTCAACCTATCTCATCCCGTTTTGGTTATAAATAATACCGGAAAGGGGTTTTATAATTTTTTGAATTTTTTTTACTAACTTTATCGGAATTGTCTTTCCCAGCTCAACTATGAACGGAATTCGGGACTAAATTTTTTTTTTCTCTGTTTCGGCCTATCTCATCCCGTTCTGGCAAAAAATAATGCCAGAAAGAGGTATTTTAATTTTTTGAATTTTTTTACTATTTTTTTCAGAATTTTCTTGCCCGAGTCGAGTATGAACGAAATTTGGAATTAAAATTTTTTTCTCTCTTTTTCGGCCTATCTCATACCATTTTGGCTAAAAAAAAATGCCGGGAAGAGGTTTTATAATTTTTTGAATTTTTTTACTATATTTTTCAGAATTTTCTTGCCTGGGTCTAGTATGAACGGAATTCGGGACTATAATTTTTTTTTCTCTGTTTCGGTCTATCTCATCCCGTTCTGGCTAAAAATAATGCCGGAAAGAGTTTTTTAATTTTTTGAATTTTTTTACTATTTTTTTCAGAATTTTCTTCCCCGGGTCTAGTATGAACGGAATTCGGGACTATAATTTTTTTTCCTCTGTTTCGGTCTATCTCTTCCCGTTTCGGCTAAAAATAATACCGGGAAGAGGTTTTATAATTTTTTGAATTTTTTTACTAAATTCTTCGGAATTTTCTTGCCCGAGTCGAGTATGAACGGAATTCGGGACTAAAATTTTTTTTTCTCTTGTTCAACCTATCTCATCCCGTTTTGATTATAAATAATACCGGAAAGGGGTTTTATAATTTTTTGAATTTTTTTTACCAACTTTATCGTAATTGTCTTTCCCAGCTCAACTATGAACGGAATTCGGGACTAAATTTTTTTTTTCTCTGTTTCGGCCTATCTCATCCCGTTCTGGCAAAAAATAATGCCGGAAAGAGGTATTTTAATTTTTTGAATTTTTTTACTATTTTTTTCAGAATTTTCTTGCCCGAGTCGAGTATGAACGGAATTTGGAATTAAAATTTTTTTCTCTCTTTTTCGGCCTATCTCATACCATTTTGGCTAAAAAAAAATACCGTGAAGAGGTTTTATAATTTTTTGAATTTTTTTACTATATTTTTCAGAATTTTCTTGCCTGGGTCTAGTATGAACGGAATTCGGGACTATAATTTTTTTTTCTCTGTTTCGGTCTATCTCATCCCGTTCTGGCAAAAAATAATGCCGGAAAGAGTTATTTTAATTTTTTGAATTTTTTTACTATTTTTTTCAGAATTTTCTTGCCCGGGTCTAGTATGAACGGAATTCGGGACTATAATTTTTTTTTCTCTGTTTCGGTCTATCTCTTCCCGTTTCGGCTAAAAATAATACCGGGAAGAGGTTTTATAATTTTTTGAATTTTTTTACTATTTTTTTCGGAATTTTCTTCCCCGGATCGAGTATGAACGGAATTCGGGACTAAAATTTTTTTCTCTTTTTCGGCCTAACTCATACCGTGTTGGCTAAAAATAATTCCGGGAAGAGGTTTTATAAATTTTTGAATTTTTTTACTAAATTTTTCGGAATTTTCTTGCCCGGGTCGAGTATTAACGGAATTCGAGACTAAAATTTTTGTTTCTCTGTTTTGGCCTATCTCATCCCGTTTTGGCTAAAAATAATGCCGGAAAGAGGTATTTTTATTTTTTGAATTTTTTTACAATTTTTTTCGGAATTTCCTTGCCCGGGTCGAGCATGAACGGAATTCGGGACAAAATTTTTTTTTCTCTTTTCCGGCCTATCTCATCCCATTTTGGCTAAAAATAATGCTGGGAAGAGGTTTTATAATTTTTTGAATTTTTTTATTATTTTTTTCGGAATTTTCTTTCCCGGGTCGAGTATGAACGGAATTCGGGACTAAAATTTTTTTCACTCTTTTTCGGCCGATCTCATCCCGTTTTGACTAAAAATAATGCCAGAAAGTGTTATTTTAATTTTGTGAATTTTTTTACTATTATTTTCAGAATTTTCTTGCCTGGGTCGATTATGAACGGAATTCGGGACTAAAATTTTGTTTTCTCTTTTTCGGCCTATCTCATCTCGTTTTTGCTAAAAACAATGCCAAAAAGAGGTTTTATAATTTTTTGAATTTTTTTACTATATTTTTCAGAATTTTCTTGCCCGGGTCTAGTATGAACGGAATTCGGGACTATAATTTTTTTTTCTCTGTTTCGGTCTATCTCATCCCGTTTTGGCTAAAAATATTACCGGGAAGAGGTTTTATAATTTTTTGAATTTTTTTACTATTTTTTTCGGAATTTTCTTCCCCGGATCGATTATGAACGGAATTCGGGACTAAAATTTTTTTCTCTCTTTTTTGGCCTATCTCATCCCGTTTTGGCTAAAAGTAATGCCGGGAAGTGGTTTTATAATTTTTTGAATTTGTTTACTATTTCTTTCGGAATTTTCTTGCCCGAGTCGAGTATGAACGGAATTCGGGACTAAAATTTTTTTTTCTCTTGTTCAACCTATCTCATCCCGTTTTGGTTATAAATAATACCGGAAAGGGGTTTTATAATTTTTTGAATTTTTTTTACTAACTTTATCGGAATTGTCTTTACCAGCTCAACTATGAACGGAATTCGGGACTAAATTTTTTTTTTCTCTGTTTCGGCCTATCTCATCCCGTTCTGGCAAAAAATAATGCCAGAAAGAGGTATTTTAATTTTTTGAATTTTTTTACTATTTTTTTCAGAATTTTCTTGCCCGAGTCGAGTATGAACGAAATTTGGAATTAAAATTTTTTCTCTCTTTTTCCGGCCTATCTCATACCATTTTGGCTAAAAAAAAAAATGCCGGGAAGAGGTTTTATAATTTTTTGAATTTTTTTACTATATTTTTCAGAATTTTCTTGCCTGGGTCTAGTATGAACGGAATTCGGGACTATAATTTTTTTTTCTCTGTTTCGGTCTATCTCATCCCGTTCTGGCAAAAAATAATGCCGGAAAGAGTTATTTTAATTTTTTGAATTTTTTTACTATTTTTTTCAGAATTTTCTTGCCCGGGTCTAGTATGAACGGAATTCGGGACTATAATTTTTTTTCCTCTGTTTCGGTCTATCTCTTCCCGTTTCGGCTAAAAATAATACCGGGAAGAGGTTTTATAATTTTTTGAATTTTTTTACTAAATTCTTCGGAATTTTCTTGCCCGAGTCGAGTATGAACGGAATTCGGGACTAAAATTTTTTTTTCTCTTGTTCACCTATCTCATCCCGTTTTGATTATAAATAATACCGGAAAGGGTTTTATAATTTTTTGAATTTTTTTTACCAGCTTTATCGGAATTGTCTTTCCCAGCTCAACTATGAATGGAATTCGGGACTAAATTTTTTTTTTCTCTGTTTCGGCCTATCTCATCCCGTTCTGGCAAAAAATAATGACAGAAAGAGGTATTTTAATTTTTTGAATTTTTTTACTATTTTTTTCAGAATTTTCTTGCCCGAGTCGAGTATGAACGGAATTTGGAATTAAAATTTTTTTCTCTCTTTTTCGGCCTATCTCATACCATTCTGGCTAAAAAAAAATACCGTGAAGAGGTTTTATAATTTTTTGAATTTTTTTATTATTTTTTTCGGAATTTTCTTTCCCGAGTCGAGTATGAACGGAATTCGGGACTAAAATTTTTTTCTCTTTTTCGGCCTAACTCATACCGTGTTGGCTAAAAATAATTCCGGGAAGAGGTTTTATAAATTTTTGAATTTTTTTACTAAATTTTTCGGAATTTTCTTGCCCGGGTCGAGTATTAACGGAATTCGAGACTAAAATTTTTGTTTCTCTGTTTTGGCCTATCTCATCCCGTTTTGGCTAAAAATAATGCCGGAAAGAGGTATTTTTATTTTTTGAATTTTTTTACAATTTTTTTCGGAATTTCCTTGCCCGGGTCGAGCATGAACGGAATTCGGGACAAAATTTTTTTTTCTCTTTTCCGGCCTATCTCATCCCATTTTGGCTAAAAATAATGCTGGGAAGACGTTTTATAATTTTTTGAATTTTTTTATTATTTTTTTCGGAATTTTCTTTCCCGTGTCGAGTATGAACGGAATTCGGGACTAAAATTTTTTTCACTCTTTTTCGGCCGATCTCATCCCGTTTTGACTAAAAATAATGCCAGAAAGTGTTATTTTTTAATTTGTGAATTTTTTTACTATTTTTTTCAGAATTTTCTTGCCCGAGTCGAGTATGAACGGAATTTGGAATTAAAATTTTTTTCTCTCTTTTTCGGCCCATCTCATACCATTTTGGCTAAAAAAAAATACCGGGAAGAGGTTTCATAATTTTTTGAATTTTTTTACTATATTTTTCAGAATTTTCTTGCTTGGGTCTAGTATGAACGGAATTCGGGACTATAATTTTTTTTTCTCTGTTTCGGTCTATCTCATCCCATTCTGGCAAAAAATAATGCCAGAAAGAGTTATTTTAATTTTTTGAATTTTTTTACTATTTTTTTCAGAATTTTCTTGCCCGGGTCTAGTATGAACGGAATTCGGGACTATAATTTTCATTTCTCTGTTTCGGTCTATCTCTTCCCGTTTCGGCTAAAAATAATACCGGGAAGAGGTTTTATAATTTTTTGAATTTTTTTACTATTTTTTTCGGAATTTTCTTCCCCGGATCGAGTATGAACGGAATTCGGGACTAAAATTTTTTTTCTCTTTTTCGGCCTAACTCATACCGTGTTGGCTAAAAATAATTCCGGGAAGAGGTTTTATAAATTTTTGAATTTTTTTACTAAATTTTTTCGGAATTTCTGGCCGGGCTCGAGTATGAACGAATTCGAGACTAAATTTTTGTTTCTCTGTTTTTGGCCTATCTCACCCGTTTGGCTAAAAAATATTGCCGGGAAGTGGTTTTTTAATTTTTTGAATTTTTTTACATTTTTTTTCGGAATTTTCTTGTCCGGGTCGAGTATGAACGGAATTCGGGACTAAAATTTTGTTTTCACTTTTATGTCCTATCTCATCCCGTTTTGGCTAGAAATAATGCCTGGAAGAGGTTTTATAATTTTTTGAATTTTTTTACAGTTTTTTTCGGAATTTTCTTGCCCGGGTCGAGTAAGAACAGAATTCGGGACTAAAAGTTTCTTTTCACTTTTATGTCCTATCTCATCCCGTTTTGGCTAGAAATAATGCCGGGAAGAGGTTTTATAATTTTTTGAATTTATTTACTATTTCAGAATTTTCTTTGCCTGGGCGATTATGAACGGAATTCGGGACTAAAAATGTTTCTCTTTTTCGGCCTATCTATTCCGTTTTTGCAAAAACAATGCAAAAAGATGGTTATAATTTTTTAATTTTTTTTACTATATTTTTCAGAATTTTCTTGCCCGGTCTAGTATGACGGAATCGGGACTATAATTTTTTTTTCTCTGTTCGGTCTATCTCATCCCGTTTTGGACTAAAAATATTACCGCGGAAAGAGGTTTTATAATTTTTTGAATTTTTTACTATTTTTTTCGGAATTTTCTTCCCCGTATCGATTTGATGAACGGAATTCGGACTAAAATTTTTTCTCTCTTTTTTGGCCTATCTCATCCCGTTTTTGCTAAAAGTAATGCCGGGAAGTGGTTTTATAATTTTTTGAATTTGTTTACTATTTCTTTCGGAATTTTCTTGCCCGAGTCGAGTATGAACGGAATTCGGGACTAAAATTTTTTTTTCTCTTGTTCAACCTATCTCATCCCGTTTTGGTTATAAATAATACCGGAAAGGGGTTTTATAATTTTTTGAATTTTTTTTACTAACTTTATCGAAATTGTCTTTACCAGCTCAACTATGAACGGAATTCGGGACTAAATTTTCTTTTTCTCTGTTTCGGCCTATCTCATCCCGTTCTGGCAAAAAATAATGCCAGAAAGAGGTATTTTAATTTTTTGAATTTTTTTACTATTTTTTTCAGAATTTTCTTGCCCGAGTCGAGTATGAACGAAATTTGGAATTAAAATTTTTTCTCTCTTTTTCGGCCTATCTCATACCCCTTTGGCAAAAAAAAAATGCCGGGAAGAGGTTTTATAATTTTTTGAATTTTTTTACTATATTTTTCAGAATTTTCTTGCCTGGGTCTAGTATGAACGGAATTCGGGACTATAATTTTTTTTTCTCTGTTTCGGTCTATCTCATCCCGTTCTGGCAAAAAATAATGCCGGAAAGAGTTATTTTAATTTTTTGAATTTTTTTACTATTTTTTTCAGAATTTTCTTGCCCGGGTCTAGTATGAACGGAATTCGGGACTATAATTTTTTTTCCTCTGTTTCGGTCTATCTCTTCCCGTTTCGGCTAAAAATAATACCGGGAAGAGGTTTTATAATTTTTTGAATTTTTTTAATAAATTCTTCGGAATTTTCTTGCCCGAGTCGAGTATGAACGGAATTCGGGACTAAAATTTTTTTTTCTCTTGTTCAACCTATCTCATCCCGTTTTGATTATAAATAATACCGGAAAGGGGTTTTATAATTTTTTGAATTTTTTTTACCAGCTTTATCGGAATTGTCTTTCCCAGCTCAACTATGAATGGAATTCGGGACTAAATTTTTTTTTTCTCTGTTTCGGCCTATCTCATCCCGTTCTGGCAAAAAATAATGCCAGAAAGAGGTATTTTAATTTTTTGAATTTTTTTACTATTTTTTTCAGAATTTTCTTGCCCGGGTCGAGTATGAACGAATTGGAATTAAAAATTTTTCTCCTTTTTCGCCTATCTCTACCATTTGGCTAAAAAAAAAATTACCGTTTTGAAGAGGTTTTATAATTTTTTGAATTTTTTTACTATTTTTTTTGGAATTTTCTTCCCCGGATCGAGTATGAACGGAATTCGGGACTAAAATTTTTTTCTCTTTTTCGGCCGAACTCATACCGTGTTGGCTAAAAATAATTCCGGGAAGAGGTTTTATAAATTTTTGAATTTTTTTACTAAATTTTTCGGAATTTTCTTGCCCGGGTCGAGTATTAACGGAATTCGAGACTAAAATTTTTGTTTCTCTGTTTTGGCCTATCTCATCCCGTTTTGGCTAAAAATAATGCCGGAAAGAGGTATTTTTATTTTTTGAATTTTTTTACAATTTTTTTCGGAATTTCCTTGCCCGGGTCGAGCATGAACGGAATTCGGGACAAAATTTTTTTTTCTCTTTTCCGGCCTATCTCATCCCATTTTGGCTAAAAATAATGCTGGGAAGAGGTTTTATAATTTTTTGAATTTTTTTATTATTTTTTTCGGAATTTTCTTTCCCTGGGCGAGTATGAACGGAATTCGGGACTAAAATTTTTTTCACTCTTTTTCGGCCGATCTCATCCCGTTTTGACTAAAAATAATGCCAGAGAGTGTTATTTTAATTTTGTGAATTTTTTTACTATTATTTTCAGAATTTTCTTGCCTGGGTCGATTATGAACGGAATTAGGGACTAAAATTTTGTTTTCACTTTTTCGGCCTATCTCATCTCGTTTTTGCTAAAAACAATGCCAAAAAGAGGTTTTATAATTTTTTGAATTTTTTTACTATATTTTTCAGAATTTTCTTGCCCGGGTCTAGTATGAACGGAATTCGGGACTATAATTTTTTTTTCTCTGTTTCGGTCTATCTCATCCCGTTTTGGCTAAAAATATTACCGGGAAGAGGTTTTATAATTTTTTGAATTTTTTTACTATTTTTTTCGGAATTTTCTTCCCCGTATCGATTATGAACGGAATTCGGGACTAAAATTTTTTTCTCTCTTTTTTGGTCTATCTCATCCCGTTTTGGCTAAAAGTAATGCCGGGAAGTGGTTTTATAATTTTTTGAATTTGTTTACTATTTCTTTCGGAATTTTCTTGCCCGAGTCGAGTATGAACGGAATTCGGGACTAAAATTTTTTTTTCTCTTGTTCAACCTATCTCATCCCGTTTTGGTTATAAATAATACCGGAAAGGGGTTTTATAATTTTTTGAATTTTTTTTACTAACTTTATCGGAATTGTCTTTCCCAGCTCAACTATGAACGGAATTCGGGACTAAATTTTTTTTTTCTCTGTTTCGGCCTATCTCATCCCGTTCTGGCAAAAAATAATGCCGGAAAGAGGTATTTTAATTTTTTGAATTTTTTTACTATTTTTTTCAGAATTTTCTTGCCCGAGTCGAGTATGAACGGAATTTGGAATTAAAATTTTTTTCTCTCTTTTTCGGCCTATCTCATACCATTTTGGCTAAAAAAAAATACCGTGAAGAGGTTTTATAATTTTTTGAATTTTTTTACTATATTTTTCAGAATTTTCTTGCCTGGGTCTAGTATGAACGGAATTCGGGACTATAATTTTTTTTTCTCTGTTTCGGTCTATCTCATCCCGTTCTGGCAAAAAATAATGCCGGAAAGAGTTATTTTAATTTTTTGAATTTTTTTACTATTTTTTTCAGAATTTTCTTGCCCGGGTCTAGTATGAACGGAATTCGGGACTATAATTTTTTTTTCTCTGTTTCGGTCTATCTCATCCCGTTTTGGCTAAAAATAATACCGGGAAGAGGTTTTATAATTTTTTGAATTTTTTTACTATTTTTTTCGGAATTTTCTTCCCCGGATTGATTATGAACGGAATTCGGGACTAAAATTTTTTTTTCTCTTTTTTCGCCTATCTCATCCCGTTTTGGCTAAAAGTAATGCCGGGAAGTGGTTTTATAATTTTTTGAATTTGTTTACTATTTCTTTCGGAATTTTCTTGCCCGAGTCGAGTATGAACGGAATTCGGGACTAAAATTTTTTTTTCTCTTGTTCGACCTATCTCATCCCGTTTTGGTTATAAATAATACCGGAAAGGGGTTTTATAATTTTTTGAATTTTTTTTACTAACTTTATCGGAATTGTCTTTCCCAGCTCAACTATGAACGGAATTCGGGACTAAATTTTTTTTTTCTCTGTTTCGGCCTCTGGCAAAAAATAATGCCGGAAAGAGGTATTTTAATTTTTTGAATTTTTTTACTATTTTTTTCAGAATTTTCTTGCCCGAGTCGAGTATGAACGGAATTTGGAATTAAAATTTTTTTCTCTCTTTTTCGGCCTATCTCATACCATTTTGGCTAAAAAAAAATACCGGGAAGAGGTTTTATAATTTTTTGAATTTTTTTACTATATTTTTCAGAATTTTCTTGCCTGGGTCTAGTATGAACGGAATTCGGGACTATAATTTTTTTTTCTCTGTTTCGGTCTATCTCATCCCGTTCTGGCAAAAAATAATGCCGGAAAGAGTTATTTTAATTTTTTGAATTTTTTTACTATTTTTTTCAGAATTTTCTTGCCCGGGTCTAGTATGAACGGAATTCGGGACTATAATTTTTTTTTCTCTGTTTCGGTCTATCTCATCCCGTTTTGGCTAAAAATAATACCGGGAAGAGGTTTTATAATTTTTTGAATTTTTTTACTATTTTTTTCGGAATTTTCTTCCCCGGATTGATTATGAACGGAATTCGGGACTAAAATTTTTTTTTCTCTTTTTTCGCCTATCTCATCCCGTTTTGGCTAAAAGTAATGCCGGGAAGTGGTTTTATAATTTTTTGAATTTGTTTACTATTTCTTTCGGAATTTTCTTGCCCGAGTCGAGTATGAACGGAATTCGGGACTAAAATTTTTTTTTCTCTTGTTCGACCTATCTCATCCCGTTTTGGTTATAAATAATACCGGAAAGGGGTTTTATAATTTTTTGAATTTTTTTTACTAACTTTATCGGAATTGTCTTTCCCAGCTCAACTATGAACGGAATTCGGGACTAAATTTTTTTTTTCTCTGTTTCGGCCTCTGGCAAAAAATAATGCCGGAAAGAGGTATTTTAATTTTTTGAATTTTTTTACTATTTTTTTCAGAATTTTCTTGCCCGAGTCGAGTATGAACGGAATTTGGAATTAAAATTTTTTTCTCTCTTTTTCGGCCTATCTCATACCATTTTGGCTAAAAAAAAATACCGGGAAGAGGTTTTATAATTTTTTGAATTTTTTTACTATATTTTTCAGAATTTTCTTGCCTGGGTCTAGTATGAACGGAATTCGGGACTATAATTTTTTTTTCTCTGTTTCGGTGTATCTCATCCCGTTTTGGCTAAAAATAATACCGGGAAGAGGTTTTATAATTTTTTGAATTTTTTTACTATTTTTTTCGGAATTTTCTTCCCCGGATTGATTATGAACGGAATTCGGGACTAAAATTCTTTTTTCTCTTTTTTCGCCTATCTCATCCCGTTTTGGCTAAAAGTAATGCCGGGAAGTGGTTTTATAATTTTTTGAATTTGTTTACTATTTCTTTCGGAATTTTCTTGCCCGAGTCGAGTATGAACGGAATTCGGGACTAAAATTTTTTTTTCTCTTGTTCGACCTATCTCATCCCGTTTTGGTTATAAATAATACCGGAAAGGGGTTTTATAATTTTTTGAATTTTTTTTACTAACTTTATCGGAATTGTCTTTCCCAGCTCAACTATGAACGGAATTCGGGACTAAATTTTTTTTTTCTCTGTTTCGGCCTATCTCATCCGTTCTGGCAAAAAATAATGCCGGAAAGAGGTATTTTAATTTTTTGAATTTTTTTACTATTTTTTTCAGAATTTTCTTGCCCGAGTCGAGTATGAACGGAATTTGGAATTAAAATTTTTTTCTCTCTTTTTCGGCCTATCTCATACCATTTTGGCTAAAAAAAAATACCGGGAAGAGGTTTTATAATTTTTTGAATTTTTTTACTATATTTTTCAGAATTTTCTTGCCTGGGTCTAGTATGAACGGAATTCGGGACTATAATTTTTTTTTCTCTGTTTCGGTCTATCTCATCCCGTTCTGGCAAAAAATAATGCCGGAAAGAGTTATTTTAATTTTTTGAATTTTTTTACTATTTTTTTCAGAATTTTCTTGCCCGGGTCTAGTATGAACGGAATTCGGGACTATAATTTTTTTTTCTCTGTTTCGGTCTATCTCATCCCGTTTTGGCTAAAAATAATACCGGGAAGAGGTTTTATAATTTTTTGAATTTTTTTACTATTTTTTTCGGAATTTTCTTCCCCGGATTGATTATGAACGGAATTCGGGACTAAAATTTTTTTTTCTCTTTTTTCGCCTATCTCATCCCGTTTTGGCTAAAAGTAATGCCGGGAAGTGGTTTTATAATTTTTTGAATTTGTTTACTATTTCTTTCGGAATTTTCTTGCCCGAGTCGAGTATGAACGGAATTCGGGACTAAAATTTTTTTTTCTCTTGTTCGACCTATCTCATCCCGTTTTGGTTATAAATAATACCGGAAAGGGGTTTTATAATTTTTTGAATTTTTTTTACCAACTTTATCGGAATTGTCTTTCCCAGCTCAACTATGAACGGAATTCGGGACTAAATTTTTTTTTTCTCTGTTTCGGCCTATCTCATCCCGTTCTGGCAAAAAATAATGCCGGAAAGAGGTATTTTAATTTTTTGAATTTTTTTACTATTTTTTTCAGAATTTTCTTGCCCGAGTCGAGTATGAACGGAATTTGGAATTAAAATTTTTTTCTCTCTTTTTCGGCCTATCTCATACCATTTTGGCTAAAAAAAAATACCGGGAAGAGGTTTTATAATTTTTTGAATTTTTTTACTATATTTTTCAGAATTTTCTTGCCTGGGTCTAGTATGAACGGAATTCGGGACTATAATTTTTTTTTCTCTGTTTCGGTCTATCTCATCCCGTTCTGGCAAAAAATAATGCCGGAAAGAGTTATTTTAATTTTTTGAATTTTTTTACTATTTTTTTCAGAATTTTCTTGCCCGGGTCTAGTATGAACGGAATTCGGGACTATAATTTTTTTTCTCTGTTTCGGTCTATCTCTTCCCGTTTCGGCTAAAAATAATACCGGGAAGAGGTTTTATAATTTTTTGAATTTTTTTACTATTTTTTTCGGAATTTTCTTCCCCGGATCGAGTATGAACGGAATTCGGGACTAAAATTTTTTTCTCTTTTTCGGCCTAACTCATACCGTGTTGGCTAAAAATAATTCCGGGAAGAGGTTTTATAAATTTTTGAATTTTTTTACTAAATTTTTCGGAATTTTCTTGCCCGGGTCGAGTATGAACGGAATTCGAGACTAAAATTTTTGTTTCTCTGTTTTGGCCTATCTCATCCCGTTTTGGCTAAAAATAATGCCGGAAAGAGGTATTTTTATTTTTTGAATTTTTTTACAATTTTTTTGGGAATTTCCTTGCCCGGGTCGAGCATGAACGGAATTCGGGACAAAATTTTTTTTTCTCTTTTCCGGCCTATCTCATCCCATTTTGGCTAAAAATAATGCTGGGAAGAGGTTTTATAATTTTTTGAATTTTTTTATTATTTTTTTCGGAATTTTCTTTCCCGGGTCGAGTATGAACGGAATTCGGGACTAAAATTTTTTTCACTCTTTTTCGGCCGATCTCATCCCGTTTTGACTAAAAATAATGCCAGAAAGTGTTATTTTAATTTTGTGAATTTTTTTACTATTATTTTCAGAATTTTCTTGCCTGGGTCGATTATGAACGGAATTCGGGACTAAAATTTTGTTTTCTCTTTTTCGGCCTATCTCATTCGAATTTTCTTGTCTAGTATGAACGGAATTCGGGACTATAATTTTTTTTTCTCTGTTTGTCTATCTCATCCCGTTTTGGCTAAAAATATTACCGGGAAGAGGTTTTATAATTTTTTGAATTTTTTTACTATTTTTTTCGGAATTTTCTTCCCCGGATCGATTATGAACGGAATTCGGGACTAAAATTTTTTTCTCTCTTTTTTGGCCTATCTCATCCCGTTTTGGCTAAAAGTAATGCCGGGAAGTGGTTTTATAATTTTTTGAATTTGTTTACTATTTCTTTCGGAATTTTCTTGCCCGAGTCGAGTTTCGGGAACTTGCCCGTTTTGGCTAAAAGTAATGCCTGAATTTGTTTACTATTTCTTTCGGAATTTTCTTGCCCGAGTCGAGTATGAACGGAATTCGGGACTAAAATTTTTTTTTCTCTTGTTCAACCTATCTCATCCCGTTTTGGTTATAAATAATACCGGAAAGGGGTTTTATAATTTTTTGAATTTTTTTTACCAACTTTATCGGAATTGTCTTTCCCAGCTCAACTATGAACGGAATTCGGGACTAAATTTTTTTTTTCTCTGTTTCGGCCTATCTCATCCCGTTCTGGCAAAAAATAATGCCGGAAAGAGGTATTTTAATTTTTTGAATTTTTTTACTATTTTTTTCAGAATTTTCTTGCCCGAGTCGAGTATGAACGGAATTTGGAATTAAAATTTTTTTCTCTCTTTTTCGGCCTATCTCATACCATTTTGGCTAAAAAAAAATACCGTGAAGAGGTTTTATAATTTTTTGAATTTTTTTACTATATTTTTCAGAATTTTCTTGCCTGGGTCTAGTATGAACGGAATTCGGGACTATAATTTTTTTTTCTCTGTTTCGGTCTATCTCATCCCGTTCTGGCAAAAAATAATGCCGGAAAGAGTTATTTTAATTTTTTGAATTTTTTTACTATTTTTTTCAGAATTTTCTTGCCCGGGTCTAGTATGAACGGAATTCGGGACTATAATTTTTTTTTCTCTGTTTCGGTCTATCTCTTCCCGTTTCGGCTAAAAATAATACCGGGAAGAGGTTTTATAATTTTTTGAATTTTTTTACTATTTTTTTCGGAATTTTCTTCCCCGGATCGAGTATGAACGGAATTCGGGACTAAAATTTTTTTCTCTTTTTCGGCCTAACTCATACCGTGTTGGCTAAAAATAATTCCGGGAAGAGGTTTTATAAATTTTTGAATTTTTTTACTAAATTTTTCGGAATTTTCTTGCCCGGGTCGAGTATGAACGGAATTCGAGACTAAAATTTTTGTTTCTCTGTTTTGGCCTATCTCATCCCGTTTTGGCTAAAAATAATGCCGGAAAGAGGTATTTTTATTTTTTGAATTTTTTTACAATTTTTTTCGGAATTTCCTTGCCCGGGTCGAGCATGAACGGAATTCGGGACAAAATTTTTTTTTCTCTTTTCCGGCCTATCTCATCCCATTTTGGCTAAAAATAATGCTGGGAAGAGGTTTTATAATTTTTTGAATTTTTTTATTATTTTTTTCGGAATTTTCTTTCCCGGGTCGAGTATGAACGGAATTCGGGACTAAAATTTTTTTCACTCTTTTTCGGCCGATCTCATCCCGTTTTGACTAAAAATAATGCCAGAAAGTGTTATTTTAATTTTGTGAATTTTTTTACTATTATTTTCAGAATTTTCTTGCCTGGGTCGATTATGAACGGAATTCGGGACTAAAATTTTGTTTTCTCTTTTTCGGCCTATCTCATCTCGTTTTTGCTAAAAACAATGCCAAAAAGAGGTTTTATAATTTTTTGAATTTTTTTACTATATTTTTCAGAATTTTCTTGCCCGGGTCTAGTATGAACGGAATTCGGGACTATAATTTTTTTTTCTCTGTTTCGGTCTATCTCATCCCGTTTTGGCTAAAAATATTACCGGGAAGAGGTTTTATAATTTTTTGAATTTTTTTACTATTTTTTTCGGAATTTTCTTCCCCGGATCGATTATGAACGGAATTCGGGACTAAAATTTTTTTCTCTCTTTTTTGGCCTATCTCATCCCGTTTTGGCTAAAAGTAATGCCGGGAAGTGGTTTTATAATTTTTTGAATTTGTTTACTATTTCTTTCGGAATTTTCTTGCCCGAGTCGAGTATGAACGGAATTCGGGACTAAAATTTTTTTTTCTCTTGTTCAACCTATCTCATCCCGTTTTGGTTATAAATAATACCGGAAAGGGGTTTTATAATTTTTTGAATTTTTTTTACTAACTTTATCGGAATTGTCTTTCCCAGCTCAACTATGAACGGAATTCGGGACTAAATTTTTTTTTTCTCTGTTTCGGCCTATCTCATCCCGTTCTGGCAAAAAATAATGCCGGAAAGAGGTATTTTAATTTTTTGAATTTTTTTACTATTTTTTTCAGAATTTTCTTGCCCGAGTCGAGTATGAACGGAATTTGGAATTAAAATTTTTTTCTCTCTTTTTCGGCCTATCTCATACCATTTTGGCTAAAAAAAAATACCGTGAAGAGGTTTTATAATTTTTTGAATTTTTTTACTATATTTTTCAGAATTTTCTTGCCTGGGTCTAGTATGAACGGAATTCGGGACTATAATTTTTTTTTCTCTGTTTCGGTCTATCTCATCCCGTTCTGGCAAAAAATAATGCCGGAAAGAGTTATTTTAATTTTTTGAATTTTTTTACTATTTTTTTCAGAATTTTCTTGCCCGGGTCTAGTATGAACGGAATTCGGGACTATAATTTTTTTTTCTCTGTTTCGGTCTATCTCTTCCCGTTTCGGCTAAAAATAATACCGGGAAGAGGTTTTATAATTTTTTGAATTTTTTTACTATTTTTTTCGGAATTTTCTTCCCCGGATCGAGTATGAACGGAATTCGGGACTAAAATTTTTTTCTCTTTTTCGGCCTAACTCATACCGTGTTGGCTAAAAATAATTCCGGGAAGAGGTTTTATAAATTTTTGAATTTTTTTACTAAATTTTTCGGAATTTTCTTGCCCGGGTCGAGTATGAACGGAATTCGAGACTAAAATTTTTGTTTCTCTGTTTTGGCCTATCTCATCCCGTTTTGGCTAAAAATAATGCCGGAAAGAGGTATTTTTTGAATTTTTTACAATTTTTTTCGGAATTTCCTTGCCCGGGTCGAGCATGAACGGAATTCGGGACAAAATTTTTTTTTCTCTTTTCCGGCCTATCTCATCCCATTTTGGCTAAAAATAATGCTGGGAAGAGGTTTTATAATTTTTTGAATTTTTTTATTATTTTTTTCGGAATTTTCTTTCCCGGGTCGAGTATGAACGGAATTCGGGACTAAAATTTTTTTCACTCTTTTTCGGCCGATCTCATCCCGTTTTGACTAAAAATAATGCCAGAAAGTGTTATTTTAATTTTGTGAATTTTTTTACTATTATTTTCAGAATTTTCTTGCCTGGGTCGATTATGAACGGAATTCGGGACTAAAATTTTGTTTTCTCTTTTTCGGCCTATCTCATCTCGTTTTTGCTAAAAATAATGCCAAAAAGAGGTTTTATAATTTTTTGAATTTTTTTACTATATTTTTCAGAATTTTCTTGCCCGGGTCTAGTATGAACGGAATTCGGGACTATAATTTTTTTTTCTCTGTTTCGGTCTATCTCATCCCGTTTTGGCTAAAAATATTACCGGGAAGAGGTTTTATAATTTTTTGAATTTTTTTACTATTTTTTTCGGAATTTTCTTCCCCGGATCGATTATGAACGGAATTCGGGACTAAAATTTTTTTCTCTCTTTTTTGGCCTATCTCATCCCGTTTTGGCTAAAAGTAATGCCGGGAAGTGGTTTTATAATTTTTTGAATTTGTTTACTATTTCTTTCGGAATTTTCTTGCCCGAGTCGAGTATGAACGGAATTCGGGACTAAAATTTTTTTTTCTCTTGTTCAACCTATCTCATCCCGTTTTGGTTATAAATAATACCGGAAAGGGGTTTTATAATTTTTTGAATTTTTTTTACTAACTTTATCGGAATTGTCTTTCCCAGCTCAACTATGAACGGAATTCGGGACTAAATTTTTTTTTTCTCTGTTTCGGCCTATCTCATCCCGTTCTGGCAAAAAATAATGCCGGAAAGAGGTATTTTAATTTTTTGAATTTTTTTACTATTTTTTTCAGAATTTTCTTGCCCGAGTCGAGTATGAACGGAATTTGGAATTAAAATTTTTTTCTCTCTTTTTCGGCCTATCTCATACCATTTTGGCTAAAAAAAAATACCGGAAGAGGTTTTATAATTTTTTGAATTTTTTTACTATATTTTTCAGAATTTTCTTGCCTGGGTCTAGTATGAACGGAATTCGGGACTATAATTTTTTTTTCTCTGTTTCGGTCTATCTCATCCCGTTCTGGCAAAAAATAATGCCGGAAAGAGTTATTTTAATTTTTTGAATTTTTTTACTATTTTTTTCAGAATTTTCTTGCCCGGGTCTAGTATGAACGGAATTCGGGACTATAATTTTTTTTTCTCTGTTTCGGTCTATCTCTTCCCGTTTCGGCTAAAAATAATACCGGGAAGAGGTTTTATAATTTTTTGAATTTTTTTACTATTTTTTTCGGAATTTTCTTCCCCGGATCGAGTATGAACGGAATTCGGGACTAAAATTTTTTTCTCTTTTTCGGCCTAACTCATACCGTGTTGGCTAAAAATAATTCCGGGAAGAGGTTTTATAAATTTTTGAATTTTTTTACTAAATTTTTCGGAATTTTCTTGCCCGGGTCGAGTATGAACGGAATTCGAGACTAAAATTTTTGTTTCTCTGTTTTGGCCTATCTCATCCCGTTTTGGCTAAAAATAATGCCGGAAAGAGGTATTTTTATTTTTTGAATTTTTTTACAATTTTTTTCGGAATTTCCTTGCCCGGGTCGAGCATGAACGGAATTCGGGACAAAATTTTTTTTTCTCTTTTCCGGCCTATCTCATCCCATTTTGGCTAAAAATAATGCTGGGAAGAGGTTTTATAATTTTTTGAATTTTTTTATTATTTTTTTCGGAATTTTCTTTCCCGGGTCGAGTATGAACGGAATTCGGGACTAAAATTTTTTTCACTCTTTTTCGGCCGATCTCATCCCGTTTTGACTAAAAATAATGCCAGAAAGTGTTATTTTAATTTTGTGAATTTTTTTACTATTATTTTCAGAATTTTCTTGCCTGGGTCGATTATGAACGGAATTCGGGACTAAAATTTTGTTTTCTCTTTTTCGGCCTATCTCATCTCGTTTTTGCTAAAAACAATGCCAAAAAGAGGTTTTATAATTTTTTGAATTTTTTTACTATATTTTTCAGAATTTTCTTGCCCGGGTCTAGTATGAACGGAATTCGGGACTATAATTTTTTTTTCTCTGTTTCGGTCTATCTCATCCCGTTTTGGCTAAAAATATTACCGGGAAGAGGTTTTATAATTTTTTGAATTTTTTTACTATTTTTTTCGGAATTTTCTTCCCCGGATCGATTATGAACGGAATTCGGGACTAAAATTTTTTTCTCTCTTTTTTGGCCTATCTCATCCCGTTTTGGCTAAAAGTAATGCCGGGAAGTGGTTTTATAATTTTTTGAATTTGTTTACTATTTCTTTCGGAATTTTCTTGCCCGAGTCGAGTATGAACGGAATTCGGGACTAAAATTTTTTTTTCTCTTGTTCAACCTATCTCATCCCGTTTTGGTTATAAATAATACCGGAAAGGGGTTTTATAATTTTTTGAATTTTTTTTACTAACTTTATCGGAATTGTCTTTCCCAGCTCAACTATGAACGGAATTCGGGACTAAATTTTTTTTTTCTCTGTTTCGGCCTATCTCATCCCGTTCTGGCAAAAAATAATGCCGGAAAGAGGTATTTTAATTTTTTGAATTTTTTTACTATTTTTTTCAGAATTTTCTTGCCCGAGTCGAGTATGAACGGAATTTGGAATTAAAATTTTTTTCTCTCTTTTTCGGCCTATCTCATACCATTTTGGCTAAAAAAAAATACCGTGAAGAGGTTTTATAATTTTTTGAATTTTTTTACTATATTTTTCAGAATTTTCTTGCCTGGGTCTAGTATGAACGGAATTCGGGACTATAATTTTTTTTTCTCTGTTTCGGTCTATCTCATCCCGTTCTGGCAAAAAATAATGCCGGAAAGAGTTATTTTAATTTTTTGAATTTTTTTACTATTTTTTTCAGAATTTTCTTGCCCGGGTCTAGTATGAACGGAATTCGGGACTATAATTTTTTTTTCTCTGTTTCGGTCTATCTCTTCCCGTTTCGGCTAAAAATAATACCGGGAAGAGGTTTTATAATTTTTTGAATTTTTTTACTATTTTTTTCGGAATTTTCTTCCCCGGATCGAGTATGAACGGAATTCGGGACTAAAATTTTTTTCTCTTTTTCGGCCTAACTCATACCGTGTTGGCTAAAAATAATTCCGGGAAGAGGTTTTATAAATTTTTGAATTTTTTTACTAAATTTTTCGGAATTTTCTTGCCCGGGTCGAGTATGAACGGAATTCGAGACTAAAATTTTTGTTTCTCTGTTTTGGCCTATCTCATCCCGTTTTGGCTAAAAATAATGCCGGAAAGAGGTATTTTTATTTTTTGAATTTTTTTACAATTTTTTTCGGAATTTCCTTGCCCGGGTCGAGCATGAACGGAATTCGGGACAAAATTTTTTTTTCTCTTTTCCGGCCTATCTCATCCCATTTTGGCTAAAAATAATGCTGGGAAGAGGTTTTATAATTTTTTGAATTTTTTTATTATTTTTTTCGGAATTTTCTTTCCCGGGTCGAGTATGAACGGAATTCGGGACTAAAATTTTTTTCACTCTTTTTCGGCCGATCTCATCCCGTTTTGACTAAAAATAATGCCAGAAAGTGTTATTTTAATTTTGTGAATTTTTTTACTATTATTTTCAGAATTTTCTTGCCTGGGTCGATTATGAACGGAATTCGGGACTAAAATTTTGTTTTCTCTTTTTCGGCCTATCTCATCTCGTTTTTGCTAAAAACAATGCCAAAAAGAGGTTTTATAATTTTTTGAATTTTTTTACTATATTTTTCAGAATTTTCTTGCCCGGGTCTAGTATGAACGGAATTCGGGACTATAATTTTTTTTTCTCTGTTTCGGTCTATCTCATCCCGTTTTGGCTAAAAATATTACCGGGAAGAGGTTTTATAATTTTTTGAATTTTTTTACTATTTTTTTCGGAATTTTCTTCCCCGGATCGATTATGAACGGAATTCGGGACTAAAATTTTTTTCTCTCTTTTTTGGCCTATCTCATCCCGTTTTGGCTAAAAGTAATGCCGGGAAGTGGTTTTATAATTTTTTGAATTTGTTTACTATTTCTTTCGGAATTTTCTTGCCCGAGTCGAGTATGAACGGAATTCGGGACTAAAATTTTTTTTTCTCTTGTTCAACCTATCTCATCCCGTTTTGGTTATAAATAATACCGGAAAGGGGTTTTATAATTTTTTGAATTTTTTTTACCAACTTTATCGGAATTGTCTTTCCCAGCTCAACTATGAACGGAATTCGGGACTAAATTTTTTTTTTCTCTGTTTCGGCCTATCTCATCCCGTTCTGGCAAAAAATAATGCCGGAAAGAGGTATTTTAATTTTTTGAATTTTTTTACTATTTTTTTCAGAATTTTCTTGCCCGAGTCGAGTATGAACGGAATTTGGAATTAAAATTTTTTTCTCTCTTTTTCGGCCTATCTCATACCATTTTGGCTAAAAAAAAATACCGTGAAGAGGTTTTATAATTTTTTGAATTTTTTTACTATATTTTTCAGAATTTTCTTGCCTGGGTCTAGTATGAACGGAATTCGGGACTATAATTTTTTTTTCTCTGTTTCGGTCTATCTCATCCCGTTCTGGCAAAAAATAATGCCGGAAAGAGTTATTTTAATTTTTTGAATTTTTTTACTATTTTTTTCAGAATTTTCTTGCCCGGGTCTAGTATGAACGGAATTCGGGACTATAATTTTTTTTTCTCTGTTTCGGTCTATCTCTTCCCGTTTCGGCTAAAAATAATACCGGGAAGAGGTTTTATAATTTTTTGAATTTTTTTACTATTTTTTTCGGAATTTTCTTCCCCGGATCGAGTATGAACGGAATTCGGGACTAAAATTTTTTTCTCTTTTTCGGCCTAACTCATACCGTGTTGGCTAAAAATAATTCCGGGAAGAGGTTTTATAAATTTTTGAATTTTTTTACTAAATTTTTCGGAATTTTCTTGCCCGGGTCGAGTATGAACGGAATTCGAGACTAAAATTTTTGTTTCTCTGTTTTGGCCTATCTCATCCCGTTTTGGCTAAAAATAATGCCGGAAAGAGGTATTTTTATTTTTTGAATTTTTTTACAATTTTTTTCGGAATTTCCTTGCCCGGGTCGAGCATGAACGGAATTCGGGACAAAATTTTTTTTTCTCTTTTCCGGCCTATCTCATCCCATTTTGGCTAAAAATAATGCTGGGAAGAGGTTTTATAATTTTTTGAATTTTTTTATTATTTTTTCGGAATTTTCTTTCCCGGGTCGAGTATGAACGGAATTCGGGACTAAAATTTTTTTCACTCTTTTTCGGCCGATCTCATCCCGTTTTGACTAAAAATAATGCCAGAAAGTGTTATTTTAATTTTGTGAATTTTTTACTATTATTTTCAGAATTTTCTTGCCTGGGTCGATTATGAACGGAATTAAAATTTTGTTTTCTCTTTTTCGGCCTATCTCATCTCGTTTTTGCTAAAAACAATGCCAAAAAGAGGTTTTATAATTTTTTGAATTTTTTTACTGTATTTTTCAGAATTTTCTTGCCCGGGTCTAGCATGAACGGAATTCGGGACTATAATTTTTTTTTCTCTGTTTCGGTCTATCTCATCC
>NW_022154993.1:0-3827 GCF_001633185.2 Quercus lobata | reverse complement strand
TCCCGTTCTGGCAAAAAATAATGCCGGAAAGAGTTATTTTAATTTTTTGAATTTTTTTACTATTTTTTTCAGAATTTTCTTGCCCGGGTCTAGTATGAACGGAATTCGGGACTATAATTTTTTTTTCTCTGTTTCGGTCTATCTCTTCCAGTTTCGGCTAAAAATAATACCGGGAAGAGGTTTTATAATTTTTTGAATTTTTTTACTATTTTTTTCGGAATTTTCTTTCCCGGATCGAGTATGAACGGAATTCGGGACTAAAATTTTTTTCTCTTTTTCGGCCTAACTCATACCGTGTTGGCTAAAAATAATTCCGGGACGAGGTTTTATAAATTTTTGAATTTTTTTACTAAATTTTTCGGAATTTTCTTGCCCGGGTCGAGTATGAACGGAATTCGAGACTAAAATTTTTGTTTCTCTGTTTTGGCCTATCTCATCCCGTTTTGGCTAAAAATAATGCCGGAAAGAGGTATTTTTATTTTTTGAATTTTTTTTGGAATTTCCTTGCCTGGGTCGAGCATGAACTGAATTCGGGACAAATTTTTTTTTTTCTCTTTTCCGGCCTATCTCATCCCGTTTTGACTAAAAATAATGCCAGAAAGTATTATTTTAATTTTTTGAATTTTTTTACTATTATTTTCAGAATTTTCTTGCCGGGGTCGATTATGAACGGAATTCGGGACTAAAATTTTGTTTTCTCTTTTTCGGCCTATCTCATCTCGTTTTTCCTAAAAATAATGCCAAAAAGAGGTTTTAATTTTTTGAATTTTTTTACTATTTTTTTCAGAATTTTCTTGCCCGGGTCTAGTATGAACGGAATTCGGGACTATAATTTTTTTTTCTCTGTTTCGGTCTATCTCATCCCGTTTTGGCTAAAAATAATACCGGGAAGAGGTTTTATAATTTTTTGAATTTTTTTACTATTTTTTTCGGAATTTTCTTCCCCGGATTGATTATGAACGGAATTCGGGACTAAAATTTTTTTTTCTCTTTTTTCGCCTATCTCATCCCGTTTTGGCTAAAAGTAATGCCGGGAAGTGGTTTTATAATTTTTTGAATTTGTTTACTATTTCTTTCGGAATTTTCTTGCCCGAGTCGAGTATGAACGGAATTCGGGACTAAAATTTTTTTTTCTCTTGTTCGACCTATCTCATCCCGTTTTGGTTATAAATAATACCGGAAAGCGGTTTTATAATTTTTTGAATTTTTTTTACTAACTTTATCGGAATTGTCTTTCCCAGCTCAACTATGAACGGAATTCGGGACTAAATTTTTTTTTTCTCTGTTTCGGCCTATCTCATCCCGTTCTGGCAAAAAATAATGCCGGAAAGAGGTATTTTAATTTTTTGAATTTTTTTACTATTTTTTTCAGAATTTTCTTGCCCGAGTCGAGTATGAACGGAATTTGGAATTAAAATTTTTTTCTCTCTTTTTCGGCCTATCTCATACCATTTTGGCTAAAAAAAAATACCGTGAAGAGGTTTTATAATTTTTTGAATTTTTTTACTATATTTTTCAGAATTTTCTTGCCTGGGTCTAGTATGAACGGAATTCGGGACTATAATTTTTTTTTCTCTGTTTCGGTCTATCTCATCCCGTTCTGGCAAAAAATAATGCCGGAAAGAGTTATTTTAATTTTTTGAATTTTTTTACTATTTTTTTCAGAATTTTCTTGCCCGGGTCTAGTATGAACGGAATTCGGGACTATAATTTTTTTTTCTCTGTTTCGGTCTATCTCTTCCCGTTTCGGCTAAAAATAATACCGGGAAGAGGTTTTATAATTTTTTGAATTTTTTTACTATTTTTTTCGGAATTTTCTTCCCCGGATCGAGTATGAACGGAATTCGGGACTAAAATTTTTTTCTCTTTTTCGGCCTAACTCATACTGTGTTGGCTAAAAATAATTCCGGGAAGAGGTTTTATAAAATTTTGAATTTTTTTACTAAATTTTTCGGAATTTTCTTGCCCGGGTCGAGTATGAACGGAATTCGAGACTAAAATTTTTGTTTCTCTGTTTTGGCCTATCTCATCCCGTTTTGACTAAAAATAATGCCGGAAAGAGGTATTTTTATTTTTTGAATTTTTTTACAATTTTTTTGGGAATTTCCTTGCCCGGGTCGAGCATGAACGGAATTCGGGACAAAATTTTTTTTTCTCTTTTCCGGCCTATCTCATCCCATTTTGGCTAAAAATAATGCTGGGAAGAGGTTTTATAATTTTTTGAATTTTTTTATTATTTTTTTCGGAATTTTCTTTCCCGGGTCGAGTATGAACGGAATTCGGGACTAAAATTTTTTTCACTCTTTTTCGGCCGATCTCATCCCGTTTTGACTAAAAATAATGCCAGAAAGTGTTATTTTAATTTTGTGAATTTTTTTACTATTATTTTCAGAATTTTCTTGCCTGGGTCGATTATGAACGGAATTCGGGACTAAAATTTTGTTTTCTCTTTTTCGGCCTATCTCATCTCGTTTTTGCTATAAATAATGCCAAAAAGAGGTTTTATAATTTTTTGAATTTTTTTACTATATTTTTCATAATTTTCTTGCCCGGGTCTAGTATGAACGGAATTCGGGACTAAAATTTTTTTTTCTCTTGTTCAACCTATCTCATTCCGTTTTGGTTATAAATAATACCGGAAAGGGGTTTTATAATTTTTTGCATTTTTTTTACTAACTTTATCGGAATTGTCTTTACCAGCTCAACTATGAACGGAATTCGGGACTAAATTTTTTTTTTCTCTGTTTCGGCCTATCTCATCCCGTTCTGGCAAAAAATAATGCCAGAAAGAGGTATTTTAATTTTTTGAATTTTTTTACTATTTTTTTCAGAATTTTCTTGCCCGAGTCGAGTATGAACGAAATTTGGAATTAAAATTTTTTCTCTCTTTTTCGGCCTATCTCATACCATTTTGGCAAAAAAAAAATGCCGGGAAGAGGTTTTATAATTTTTTGAATTTTTTTACTATATTTTTCAGAATTTTCTTGCCTGGGTCTAGTATGAACGGAATTCGGGACTATAATTTTTTTTTCTCTGTTTCGGTCTATCTCATCCCGTTTTGGCTAAAAATAATACCGGGAAGAGGTTTTATAATTTTTTGAATTTTTTTACTATTTTTTTCGGAATTTTCTTCCCCGGATTGATTATGAACGGAATTCGGGATTAAAATTTTTTTTTCTCTTTTTTCGCCTATCTCATCCCGTTTTGGCTAAAAGTAATGCCGGGAAGTGGTTTTATAATTTTTTGAATTTGTTTACTATTTCTTTCGGAATTTTCTTGCCCGAGTCGAGTATGAACGGAATTCGGGACTAAAATTTTTTTTTCTCTTGTTCGACCTATCTCATCCCGTTTTGGTTATAAATAATACCGGAAAGCGGTTTTATAATTTTTTGAATTTTTTTTACTAACTTTATCGGAATTGTCTTTCCCAGCTCAACTATGAACGGAATTCGGGACTAAATTTTTTTTTTCTCTGTTTCGGCCTATCTCATCCCGTTCTGGCAAAAAATAATGCCGGAAAGAGGTATTTTAATTTTTTGAATTTTTTTACTATTTTTTTCAGAATTTTCTTGCCCGAGTCGAGTATGAACGGAATTTGGAATTAAAATTTTTTTCTCTCTTTTTCGGCCTATCTCATACCATTTTGGCTAAAAAAAAATACCGGGAAGAGGTTTTATAATTTTTTGAATTTTTTTACTATATTTTTCAGAATTTTCTTGCCTGGGTCTAGTATGAACGGAATTCGGGACTATAATTTTTTTTTCTCTGTTT
Organism: Quercus lobata; assembly: GCF_001633185.2. Lineage (NCBI taxonomy): Eukaryota > Viridiplantae > Streptophyta > Magnoliopsida > Fagales > Fagaceae > Quercus > Quercus lobata. The sequence goes on along the minus strand of NW_022154993.1, from coordinate 56 downwards.
CGGTCTATCTCATCCCGTTCTGGAAAAAAATAATGCCGGAAAGAGTTATTTTAATT
>NW_022154992.1:0-27022 GCF_001633185.2 Quercus lobata | reverse complement strand
TACATAAATGTATGTATGTATAGATATATGTATATATAGACAAACGTACTTACCCATATCATAAGATGTATATGTGGCATTCCCAAATATATGTATATATATATACACACACATACACACACACACACATATATATATATATATATACATGTATGTCCCTATGTATATGCAAATATATGTAAATATAAACAAAGCTACCTACCCATATATGATCACATGTATATATATATATATATACACACACACATGTATAGGTATGTTTACATATAATGTATGTGCTTAGGGCACCAATTTTTTGAAACATTTTGTTAGGAATTGCAAAAACTGTTAATACATTGAAAATCCTGGAAAAAATTGTCCAAGAAACGATTAATTAGATAACAGTACTATTATGACTTATGTGAGAATAATCTTATGTGTGTGTGTGTGTGTGTGATAGTGACATTGTATACATATTGTTCCTAAATATGTCGAGTTTTATATAGTAATGTATATAATAATTATTTTTGAGAATTCTTTTGGGAAATATGTATATAATCATTCTAAATAAACATATATATAAACAAACATTGTACGGTGAATTAATATGATGACATATGCATTCATTCATACATATTAACAATGCTGTGTAATGTATACTGAGGTTTAAATTGTATGGCTCTTTCAGTTCTGAAAGTCTTTATTGTGTGGGTTCTGAAAAAGAAAGCCTGCGAGGTGAACAAGTTTTACTGACCATGTTTGCATTTTCCTACTCCATATTGCATCCTTACCAAGCGATATTACAAACACCCTGATTCTTTGTTGTGGCATGTCTCCCCTAAAAGGCCAATGTTTGTGTCCAAACGAATCAAGTGTGTACACCTATAATTAGGATAGCATCATAGTGCATCTGTAAAAGATTAATTACTGTTGCATTAACATAACCCCCTATCTTCTGCATGATAACCACAATTAATTGTCCTTATCCAGGTCTGGCATGGGTCGTCACTGCTTCTACGTTTACTATGATGGGGAACAATATTTCCATGACTTGCATGGGCTGTCCTATAAAGGCGAGTCAGTGAAGCAGAAGTTCATTGAGTTGAAATGGGGAACACACTTGAGAAAAATGCACCGGAAGATAATGGAAGCTCTACGGTTGGACAAGGAGTCACATAAGATATCAATTGTGTACCGTGCCCCCCAGATACTTGTGAGTACTCAGGTTGTCTACAACTCAAATCCGTTGGGTTGCAATGCTGACGTGGACATGATGTGGGCAGTGATTAAGCGGACCCCCCAGTTCATAGCGTCCGACTTGTATGTAACTGTTGAGGCTGTTAGGTTCCATGGTAGTGCAAGTTCACAACATGCCAGTGGGGTGGAAGAGCCACACTCATTGTCGGTTGACGTGCATCCTCCCTTTGCCTATGCCACGCCTTTCCCCTACAATAATGAACCATGTAGTGCAGTTGATCATTTGGACAACACCGAAGTGGTGGGCGCCACCAATACACATGATGTGGGAGGGTCTACTCACACATATGAGCATGTCCAAGCTGATATGGACGCGGGAATTGATATTGATGGCAGCCGAGATGTGTATGAAGAGTTCATTGATACTGATGGACCAGTGGACGACGCGGAGGTCTTAGATGTACCACTGATCAAAAATAACGAGGAGGATTGCCTTACAACAGTTCCTATCCCAGAATGGTTCACATCAAACACATGGGACAATATTAATGACCCATCACCTGCATTGGGTACAGGACATCTTACAAGTTGGCATAAAGATGACCACCCAGCAAGGGGGATGCTATTCAAGAATAAAGCCTCTGTTCAATATGTGTTGACCCTCTACTCTGTGGAGCATAATAAGCAATACAAGGTCATCAAGTCTGACACCAATAGACTGGTAGTGCGGTGTAAGAATGAGGCATGTCTGTGGTCAATTCGGGCCAATTGCAGCAAGAAGCACGGGATGTGGGTTATTAGTACATGTAAGGGTCCTCATAGTTGCTCATCCCTCCAGCTACCAACTGATGGGCGGATGATGGATTCAAAGTTCATCTCCATTGCACTTGAGAAGTATGTACGGGAAGACCTAACCCGAAAGGTAAGGGACTTGCGTAGTATGTTGCATGCAAGGCATGGGCATGATGTAACTATGTACAAGGTTTGGGAAGCCAAACAGAAGGCAGTTGCACGTATTTCGGGGATTTTGACGAGTCGTACGCAGAATTGCCACGATTTCTAGCTGCATTGTCTGATGCAGATCCGGATACTATGACCACATTAAAGTGTGACCCCTATGTCTCGGGGACTTGTATATTCAACTCTGCGTTTTGGGCTTTCGGTCCGTGTATTAGAGGGTTTAGGCATTGCAGGCCGGTGATAAGCATAGATGCAACGCACCTCTATGGCAAGTACAAAGGAAAGCTGTTGATAGCAATGGCAACAGATGGTAACAACGAGGTTTATCCACTCGCATTTGCCGTTGTCGAAAGCGAGAGCACGGAGACATGGGGATGGTTCTTGGCATGCCTGTTGACCTATGTTACAGACCGCACCAATTTGTGTATAATATCCGACAGGCATCGTGGGATACAATCATGCTTCGATGACACCACTAGGGGCTACTTGCAATCGCCCTTAACCCATCACCAGTATTGCCTCCGCCATTTAGTAAGCAATGTTAACACTAACTTCAATAGTGTGCCGTTGAAGAACTTGGTATGGAACGCAGCAACTGCGAATCAAGTTAGGAAGTTTGAGAACACCATGGATTGCATCAAGAATGTCAACCCGGCTGCGTACGACTATCTTAAGGAGGTAAATCAAGAAAAGTGGACACTTGTACATGACCATGGGCACCGATATGGGGCAATGACAACCAACCTGTCAGAGTGCTTCAATGGGGTACTTAAAGGCGCACGTAGCTTGCCCATAACTGTAATGGTGAAGTTTACATTTTACAAGGTGAACTCATACTTTGACGAACGTCGAAACAAAACCCTAGAGAAGTTGGAAGAGGGGCAAGTGTGGTGCAAATATGCCTATGACAAGTTCGAGGAAAATCAAGAGAAGGCGAAGCTCCATATTGTTAGAAGGATGAGTGCGCAACAACGGTTATATACAGTGAAGACACAGTCTTCACTGTTGAACACTGGCGGGGGAGATCACACCCATAGGGTTTCCCTCATAGACATGACATGCACGTGCGGCAAATGGGAAGCAAACAAGATCCCTTGTTCCCACTTGATAGCAGTTTGTGCCAAACACAACCATGATGCCACTGAGTATATGGATCATTTCTACCGCCTTGAAGAACGGTATCATAGCTATGAGCCTATATTCCAACCACTAAAAGATAGGTTAGAATGGCCAGAGCCAGCAGAAAGGAGAACCGTGATGCCAAACCAGCGGTTGATCCGTGAGAAAGGTCGGCCCAAGTCCACGAGAATCCGCAATGAGATGGATGACGAGGATAGGGAGTTGCCAACCTCATTGTGGATTGAGAATGGACCAAAGTTGAAGTGTGGGTTGTGTCGCCAAGAGGGTCATAACCGTCGAACATTTCCAACTCGAAATGTGGCTTCAACAAGCCATGGTGCTATGTAGCAGGTAACAATTACAAATCATAGTAACAGGGGGGTATCATAAGTTATTCTTCTTTACATGTTTAGATATTACATTATATGAGTTATAATTAAGATGTGGGCAGTAATTTGTAGATCGGAACCATGATAGTAATACCATTGTATCAAATGTAGCTCCACTTTGGGCAATCTTGTGATTACTTCTTCAAGTAGTAGCAGTTAGTCTTAACTCCTACATATTACCATTCCAAGTCTTTTGTCCCAGTTTTGGTGTTCTTTCAATCTTATTGTTTGTCGTGTACATATTCTAGTATTCATGAGGTCTCTATTTCCCTAACTGTATATGTTTTGCTGTAGATTTGTAATTGTTGCCAAGGTGTAACTGCAGATGCTCCTCATTTAAGCAGGCAAGCCTGAATGCTCTTCTATATTTGTCAATTCAATTTATTAATTACCATGGGTTGTATACTAATTTCTGTGTTGGCTACTCCTCAGAAAGGAGGCAACTTCTGAAAAGAACAAAAAGAAGGTGTCACTCAAATGCTATGACTCCATGTTTGCCTAAAACCATTGTTGGCGGATGCTGTCCAAGTTTCAACTTACAATTGTGAAGAATGTTTAAAATGCAGAAATGGAACTTTTTATTTTTGTACATCAACTGATTTAAATGCATAGTATGTCTTTACTTACAAATAAGCTTGTATATATGGATGATTTTTTTTATTCGCATAATGCAAATGGGGGAATGTTACTAATGGATGTGGTTGGTTATGATTTGTATGGATGACTTGTTGTTCACAGCATGGTTGTCAGCAGGTCCACTTTTACTATGAATAAGCACGATACTGAATGGGTGTGAACAGTGCAAGTCGCAAGCAAAACTACAAGTAGAAAGGTTATACTAAATGAAACTCGATTTTCCAGATAATGAGTTACGTAGTAGTCCATTTTCCATCCCCTACGACTGTATCCATTTTCAATTGTCAAGTATCTGGGTTACTCGATTTCTCTAGATCCAAGTTACGTTCAACATAACTCGATTTATAGGGTACCGAGTTACGTTGGAGAGCACTCTACACAGCTAGATTCCTCTTGGACTGCATCTGGACCAGTCCAAATAGCTGGACTGGGTGTTTGAGCCCAGTCAAGGTAACTCGATTTCCATATAACCGAGTTATGTTGAGAACAACTCGCTATCTGCAGCTTCGAGATACGTTGAAGACCATTGTGCACACTTAGAGTCCTCTTGGACTGCCTCTGGACCAGTCCAAATACCTGGGCTGGGTCGGGAAGCCAGTCCAGGTATTACTCGATTAACTTATTACCGAGTTATATTGAAAATAACTCGATATCTTTAGCATCGAGATACGTTGAAGACCATTCTCTACACTTAGATTCCTCTTGGACTGCCTGTGGACCAGTCCAATTATCTGGGCTGGGTCGGGAAGCCAGTCCAGGTATTACTCGATTAACTTATTACCGAGTTATGTTGAAAATAACTCGATATCTATAGCATCGAGATACGTTGAAGACCATTCTCTACACTTAGATTCCTCTTGGACTGCCTGTGGACCAGTCCAATTATCTGGGCTGGGTCGGGAAGCCAGTCCAGGCATTACTCGATTAACTTATTACCGAGTTATGTTGAAAATAACTCGATATCTTTAGCATCGAGATACGTTGAAGACCATTCTCTACACTTAGATTCCTCTTGGACTGCCTGTGGACCAGTCCAATTATCTGGGCTGGGTCGGGAAGCCAGTCAACGTAACTCGATTAAGTTATTACCGAGTTATGTTGAAAATAACTCGATATCTTTAGCATCGAGATACGTTGAAGACCATTCTCTACACTTAGATTCCTCTTGGACTGCCTCTGGGCCAGTCCAATTATCTGGGCTGGGTGGGGAAGCCTGGTCACCGGAACTCGAGTTACTTATTACAGAGTTATGTGGAGAAAACTCGAGATCTATAACGTCGAGATACGTTGAAGACCATTTTCTACATGTAGATTCCACGTAACTCGATTTACCTATTACCGAGTTACGTTCAGAAGAACTCGATTTCTGTAGCTTCGAGGTACGTTGAAGACGTGTCTACAGTTAGATTCCTCTTGGACTACCTCGGGACCAGTCCAATTATCTTAACTCGATTTCTTTATAAGCGAGTTATTCGCATGTAACTCGATTTCTGTAGTATCGAGTAATTCTACTTTAACCTGATGTTCAGGATATCGAGTTACTTCAAATGGAGTTACTTCCAAACCACCACGCACAACATGGATTCCTCTGAGATAGACTGCACACAGCATGGACTCCTTTTAGTCCCAGTACACATAACTCGATTTATTAATAATCGGGTTATGTGTATGACCAACCCACTATTTAGTGCTCAAACGTACGAAGCAGCAACTGTTCAACTTCTTCTCAGCGAAAGTTTGGAGAACCAGAAAAATGGCTTCTCAATGGCGGAGAGACAACGACGATGGTCCTGCTGATCGGTCCCCACACTTTTTCAAGATTATTCTGCCGAATGCTGTTCAAGAAGGAAAGCTTGTAAGTATGCTCAAATTTATAAACTAGATTCCTCTGAAAATCATATGCTAATTATACAATTCGTACACTTCATCTTCTTTATTTGTGATTCTTGAAAAAATGTACATTTGTTGTAGTCAGAAAAACTTTCATTTTGCAATACGTAGGTTACACTTTAAGAAGAACACAGTCACATAACAAAGTACTTTTGCATCGTACACTTTTATATGAACAAAAAATGAAACAGGGATAAGCGCATGGTAGAGATTGAGGAAAAATAAATACAGAGCAAGAGCAGATGGCATTTTTTTGAAAATGTGATAGGGCTTATAGGGTCACCACAGATGTATAACTCAATTTAAACTGTGAAACTATGTCCTGGGATCAAACTAGGATACAGAAATCGTTCACTCTTTTTATCATTTGTTTTTTAGAGTTCACAAACTTATGAAGTGTCTAAGTGGCAAAAATTACTACGTCTAAATCCAAATCCTGCCCATAAACAAAAGTGGGTCATCTTCAATGTTTCCCCAACACCCCAAAACCAAATCACAGACACATTATCAAAATACAACATTTCCCCAAAATTTTTTACATTTCAACAACAACAGAGAAATGTAAAATGTTGACAGCTATTGATGGTTATTTTGGTTATAAGATTAGGTTGTATAATTTGGTTTCAAAATTCATAAGATTTGTTACTGTTATAGCTATTAAATATAACGTCAATGTTGCAGGATTACATTTTATTTTGTTTGATTTTCTTTTCTTTTTTGTGTGGGGGTGGGGGGCTGTAACTAAGAAGTATTCTGCCATCATTCAAACTTTTATGTTCTAGCATTGTGTATAAGGATTGATTGCATGTGTTTATTTCCCTAGCCTGCATTTATGTTATGGAGATTCTTTTTACAGCGGATTCCAGATAAGTTCGTGCAGAAATTTGGAGTGGACCTGTCAAATATGGCCTTTCTCACTATTCCAAATGGTAGAAAATGGAAAGTCAAGTTGACACAACATGCTGGGGGGGTTTGGTTTCAAAATGGTTGGTCCGAATTAGCAAGCTCTCATGGTGTAGCCGTGGGCCACTTGCTGGTTTTCAAATATGAAGGAAATTCACAGTTTCATGTACTCATATTTGATGCCACTGCAACAGAAATAGACTATACTTTAGACGACGAACTCCAAGTTCATAGGATCGAAGATGATGAGAGTGATGACAGCTCTGTTGAAATCATCAAACACTTTTATAGGGGAGAGGGTTCAGGTTTGAATATTACACTTTTGTAAGCAAGTGGTTGATTTGTTTAGCTTCTGCTCTATTAATTTTATGTGCATGACTTCGTATTTTCAACTTCTTTCAGGATCAGCCCATCCTAAGAAAGACGGTGGTGTAGCTAAAAATCTTGTTATAGCTAATGCTTTTAAATCAGAAAATCCCCTTTTCACTGTTATCATGCGTCCATCCTACGTTAATGGCAAGGATCGTGTGGTAAGATTTTAGCTTCACTAAAATGGAATATTTTTGTAATTTAGAAATGCAACTCCCATTAACTATCATTTTTCATAGATCAATTAGAAAGATTGTCACACTAGATACTTGTGGCTGGACATTTTGTTTGGAATTATTTTTTCTTATTTGTGTTTTTAGGTGAAAAGATGTAGATCAAATAGATACTTGTTGCTGGAATATATTTGTTAAATATCTATTATTGTTCCTTGTACAGAGTTTACTCCAAGACATTATCAACTACTTACCAAGAGACGGGTTTACCAAGGACTACACCAAAGCAAGTATACTCCCTGTCAACCTCCAGATTGTGGACCGATTATGGCCTGTGAAGCTATACATTTATGAACGACGTGGGGGTTCATCATGTGTCGTATCAGCTGGTTGGACTGCATTTGTGAGGGAAAATAGTTTGCAAGTAGGAGATGTTTGCGTATTTGAGCTGATTATGAGGGACGGTGTTCTGTTAAACGTCCACATTTTCAAGTGCCAAGACTAAGTGGTTAGGGTGGATACAAAGTGATGATAATATTATGTGATGTTCAGAGTGTGTTTACTTTGCAACTTTACTATTCATCCCTATTTTGTTCATCCCAGTTTGCAACTTTATTGATTGGGTACTTTTGTGATGTTTAGAGTTTCACTCTTGGAAAATTTTTAATTACTATGATGAACTTTCATATGTATTTTAAAATGAATGTGATGCTGTATTTTTTTCTGCGCTTTTGTTTGGATTTTGGCCTTTTTGCATGTCATTCAATTATATTACATTGAATGGCGACTCTTGGATTTTATTTTAGGGGGGTCAACATTGTTATTGCTATAGGATTTTGTTCTTTTTAGATGACATTGTTGTATGTTTTGTATATATTGTAACACTTTAATACAATAACACCATGTGCAACATAGGTTAGTCATTATTTTTGATGTTTGCAAATTTAGATGTTTAAAAAATAAGTGAGAAGTTAATCCATCAATTGTGTCAATCAATATAATGTGGCAAATTGAAAAGCTTGATAGCTAAATTTTCAAAATTTCACTTGGTAGCAATTTTTCAAATGTTATAGATGAAGTTGGAACTTCTTGTAAACTGCAAGGACTAAAATAGGTACTGTTTTATTCAATGAACTTGATGAATCGTTGCTCAAAGAAAAATATCATTGTTTCCTGAAAAATCTTTGTATCTTACAAATGAATAACACAAAATACTGGTGAAATATGTACCAATACACTATTTGCAACCAAATTTTCCACGGCTCCTTTGCCAGCTAAAAAACCACGAACAAGAGGACTGTATGGAACTATTCCAATGCCAAGCTTCCTGCATGTACAAAAACATTAAAATTCAAGAGAGCATACTCATGCTTCTGGATAAGATAATTAAATTATATTGAAATCAAATCTACACAAAATGGATGATATTTTTTTTTTTTGTTGCAGTAGTCCTTCAAAAGAACAATAGTGTTGCAAAAGCAAGGATGAATATAAGGGGAAAATAAATAACAATAGTGTTGCAAAAGCATCTGGACCAGTCCAAATATATGGGCTGGGTGGGTGCATGTGTACAACGTAACTCGATTTTCCAAATCTCGAGGAATTTGAATTCTTGTGAGTGTCCACTGCACAGAACTCGATTCAAGTAGAATCGAGTATTGTGGCAGGCCTACCTTTAAACTTCGATTCGTCTTAGACTGCATCTGGACCAGTCCAAATATCTGGGGGCCCAGAAAAATAACTCGAGTTATGTATAATCGAGTTATTAGAAATTAACTCGTTGTCTGCAACATCGAGTTATGAGAAAGCCGTTCCAACATTAACTGGATTCTTGTTATTTGTGCTACACATAACTCGATTTACGGACAGTCGGTTTATGTGTAAGCCCTTGTGCTGAAAGTTTGATTACATGTAACTCGATTTCCAGAAAATCGAGTTATATGGACATTACATTCTATTACCCATTTTTATTAACTCTTCCCCAGTTCTGGAGAACTTGCAGCTGTCCGAAATTACATCTTCGATTGCTCTCGCTTCATCTGGCTAGAACCCACAATTTCCCGCACAAATTCGTCGAGGATTTTACATAGTAAGACTCTTTTAACGGTTGCTGTCTTTGAAATTACACATTGTTGGTGCATTATTCTCAAATTTTGCATTTTGATGCTTCACACTTCTATGTCTATGTCTATGAAGATTGTGATGAAATTGGGTGTTTGCCTAGTCAAATGCATTGTTGTTAGTAAGGTTGCCTATGTCATAGGTTGTCTTCCTTCCACAAAATGAACTTGCCAGTGGCTCCATATGTGTGTGGTATAGATATATGTTGGTTGTATGTCTGAACTGTACATTGTGCAATTTATTTTCTGTTTTTTGTAGAAGCTGGTGAAACTTACTACATGTAGCTACGATGGTATGATATATGTCAGTTCCTAAATCCACTTGTATGTTTCCTATATGATAAGACTTCTGTTATATACTCTAGGTCTCTAACTTCAAATTATTGACTCGGACCAAAATGCATTACAATTATTGCATCAACTAAACAACTCGTGAATAAGAATATTGTTTTTTCATTGTGTTGTTGTAAACTACTCTAGACAGTATATTGTGTGCATGATTTTCTACACATGGTAGCTGGTTACTCTTCAATTTTTGTTCTCTGCTTCAAACTTCATTTTGGTTCTGTTTTTGTGTGAGCTGATCGTGTTTGCACTACTGAGCATCGATTAGTTATGGGTCCGAAGAGGACTAAGAGGGGAAAATGCAAAGCTGCATCCGAACCTGAAGTGGTGTTTGATCAATTAAGGTTCCTCACGCCAGAAAATGAGCAAACCTTTGAAACCTTGATTAAGCGTAGGCGTATTTGGGGAGAAAGGCAAATCAATTTACAGGAACTGCATCCTTTTGTTCGTGAGAATCTACAGTCTAGGCATTGGCTGTCGCTATGTACAAACATACAACCCCCTCCAGCTGACTTGATTAGAGAATTCTATTCGAATCTATCGGTGCATGAGGATCTTGGTGGTCACAAGGTGACATCGTCCATACGTGATGTACCGTTTACAATAACTAGGGAGCACATATCTAAAGCCCTTGATGTACCTATAATTTGTACACCTACTTATCCAAACTCTATGTCTCCTCGTATTGATGATGTTATGGATGTTCTTTGTGGACGATCAAACAATCGGGATTCTGGCCGAAGTATTAGCTCAAGTGAGTTGACTGAGCTTAATTATATCTTCTTTAGGATAGCTTGTCACAACATTTTCCCTATCTCTCATATCCATACAATCCCTGTAGACAGGTGTATCTTGCTTTACGCCCTTGTCACCAATAGTTCCATTTGTTTTCCATCCCTTTTCATCAAAACCATTGTCAAGGTGCGTAGGAGCAAGTATAAGAGGCATGCTTTGTTTTTCCCAGTTCTCATCCATAGGGTCCTCAAATATTTAGGATTAAAGAACTTTCCTTCCCACGAGTTGGTTCACATCCAAGCCCCTATAGGAGCCAAATTTCTGAAACAGCGAACTGCCCAAAAGAAGGTTGTCGACCTCAGTGTTGGTCCATCCAACAGACCACGAGTACGGTCTACTACTGGAGATGTTCAAGATGAGGACATGCATGGGGATCCCACATCTGTTGTTACCGAGGATGGTGATGATGAGATAGATGTTGACACTGTTGATGCAGCACATACATGCCCTCTTCCTCCCTCTCTTCATGCTATGATGGAGACCATTATGACGACTCAGGCAGCCCATGGTCAGCTTCTACATGGTCTTCTTGCCGAGGTTGGAGCTATGCGAGCGGACTTAGCTCACTATAGACGTCCTGTTCCACCTTCTACACCATCTGACTCTTGATGATTCCCATTGGGTATTGTACCCAAGGGGGGGACAATTTTCAGTTCGTGGTTACTATAACATATTTGGAGAATTGTATGACAGTTCTAAATTTTTTTATTTTAGTGGCAATTTGAAGAACATGGTATCCGTTGAAAGTAATTTCATATATTAATATGATGGTTAGTTTCATGCCCATCGTTACTATCATTAGTATTATTGAAATGGATGTAATGGTCTAAGAATTTTTTATGTTATTATGTGATTCTATATAATATCAAGTAGATCCAAGTCTGTGTGTAAATAACATTTATTTCATAATTCTGTACGACGCTCACGTGTTTTTAGATTATAGTAATTATTAATACAAATCGAAGGTTTTGTGAAAGCACAATTCGTTTACAGGTTTTGATATTAACGATGAACCACCTAGGAGATTTTCCTTGGAACAATGGCTGAAGCTATATCTTGACTTCAGGCAACTATTTTTATTGGAGGTTTTGCTGAGCTTACATGTATTTTCCACTAATTGGATATTTTTGTCGATCTTAAATCAGCAATTATATTATTCTGAATTTGATCCTCGCCTGGACTATTCCTCATGCATCATATTTTCATTACAAAATTTATTGATGAAACCTTGCAGTGCAGACTCGTCGAAAAAGATAAAAGCGACACTTGGCATGACCTCATTCACTCTAGCATTAGGTCTAACGGATTTTTTTTAATCAAATATGAGGAATCCAAACCTGAAGTGATGGCCCCTTACATAATATATTAGATAACAGTGAGCTGAAGATAATAAACATCGTGAAGTTTAAGTATGTTGTGAAGGACCAAACACGATTAAACAGATATAACAGTGACCTCAAGCCACTAACATCAAAGTTCTAAGAGCAAAATGGTGCTTTCAACCTGTAAATTATTATGGCACGCGTTTGTTTGAGAGCTTAGTTTCAGGGTTGAACATGGTTTTACCTATGTGCAATCTCTTCTAACCAACAGTCACGAATTATGGGAAGAGCGTTTTGACTACCATCCTTGAAAATGACCAACGATAATAAACACCCTGATGTTTAAGATTTTGTAAAGGTAAAGTCCACAATTAAACAGATATAACCAGGAGCTCAAGCCACCACCAACATCTACGGTATAACAGATGTGGTATTCAGACCAAATTGGGCCTCGCTTCAAACCAACAAGTCTTTGACCACGATGTTTGATCGAATAGTCGAGTAAGTAGGTATTCCCTCAAATGCAGTCTCACATCAATTGGCTACGATTACAAGAGAAATTTCAGTGTTTCAGCCTATGGCGCTACGTAATTTGTAAGAGTGATGGTTCTGAGACCAAAGTGATGCTTTTAACCTGTAAATGTTTAATGACCAAAGATAATGAACACCGTCATATTTACACACCATGATGTTTACAGACATTCAAAATGACCAAATCACAGAAAACACTGTGATCTTCATAATTCATTTTGTGAAAGACCAAACATAATTAATAAATTAATATTGCGAACTTGCTGGTGAAAGACAAAACACAATTAATATAGCGAAGTTTGAAGGTGTCCAAGTTCCAACTCTAAACACACATCACCAGCCTGCTTCTGTAGCACCAACTGTAGTCATATCAAACTCCTTCAATCGTAGCACATGCGCCAACAGACGCTGCTGCTTAGTCAAGTCATGTTCGGTGCTCTACACGATGTGGATACCCAGGTCGACACTGTTTCACACCCACACTCACGTGAATACAGAATTGTGAAATTGGATGCACAGATGTCTCATTTACATCTACTGTTGCAACTACTGCCCACCTTTGATGTGACATTAGGAACATTTAAAATCCTGTTCATATAGCGTTTTTCCGGAAGGGTTTGACATGACAGGCCCTAATAAGTGAAACTGTAATGCCTGGACCGTGAAATGAGGTTATAAATGTACTAGTGATATAATGTTAACTTTCTACCCCGCTAACTTCGTAGATTGATTAAGCTATGAGTCGCAATGCCTCAACATCAAATCGTACAATGCGAAACAAGTTTAGACCTACTTCAACAAATGCATCATCACAAGTTCCAACAGATCAACAACTACATACATACACAGACCACTATGGAGGAAAATGGGTTGGAAAGAAGAGAGATTTCGTTAATATGCCAATATACACGTATGAGAGTCTTGGAAGCGTCGGACACATCATGGTCGGCAAACCTACAAAATTAAGTACAGATACCACCGCAATAGAGTTCACTATAGCAGAACCACCATGGTCAACCCTATACGAGAAGAGGTGTGAGTTAGAGGTGTATTGTCGATGGCACGGGTTACGAGTTCCTAAGGCACGCTCTGCCGAGTTACCTAGAGATGAACCTGCCAACATACTTGCTCGTCTTGAACAAGAGAACAATCAAATGCAAAGGCGACTAGATCGTTTTCACGCAATCCAAAAAGCTAGGAAGCATCTAAAGGGGAAGGCGCAAGAGCGAGCCATGAAGTCTATTAATGAAATTACTGCGTTAGATGATGAAACAGATATTTCAGACTTCTCAGATTCAAGCAATGATGATTTCCCAAAATTTCTACCTACGAACATTAGACGTTGTTGTTAATGTCTACACATTATGTGCAATACATGATGTTATTGTTAATGTGTGACAAATGATGATTATGTATGTTCAACTTTTGCAACTCTAAAGATTAACTGTTTATTACTTTTGGCTAAGTTTATGTGAAATCACTTTCTCATTTTTTTCATACGTGTTCTTTGTTGCTACATTCAAGTAATGTGGGTCATGGACGAACAATGCCCTTTGCTTTGTAATGTAGGGAAAACCTTAGGAAGTGAAATGCCTCCAAATTATATTTATTGCACATTACTTGTAGGAAAATTTAATAGATTCAATACATACAGACTGATCCAAACCACATAGACCAACCGCGCATATGATTCAATAATACGAATAATTCTTTTATATGAGTTGTTTGAGTCACGATATAATATGCACATATCTGTGTATCTTTGTTGTAATAGTGTCCTACTTTATATAGATACATTACATAAAGACTCGTCCAAACCAGACTAACCACTCACTCACTGAAAATCCATATGGCTCACCCAACACATTCTCACAACGATATTTGGTTTGCTTAAAAATAGGGTAAAGGCCTAAAAGCCTGATTAGCCTTTCAAATGTTTCATTCAAGTTATTGGTTTGTTGTAGCATTGCTTGGAAGCTCCCTAATATTGCAATTGTGATGATCGGAAGCCATTGATGTAAAACTTGGAAGCATAGTTTTCTTCATGTAATTTTACATTGATGTTGAGAAAATGTAACTACATTTTCTACCTGCAAAGACTCCCTGAAAAGTTTGTACGGAAACAGGGGGATAAAACTCTCTACTGTTGCTACACTCACTGCTCGTAATACTAGCATTTGGCAAGTGAGGTTGGAAAAGGCTAACACAACTCGGCACTGTTCGGCGAAGTCATGTTTGCAGTTCTGCATATGCTGCTCAACAACTCAACACTATTGAACCCTGTCCAGTCATATCATCCATGCTCACATGAATAAACAGATATGCAACATTTTACAATGCACTATTTTCAAGGATGCAGAGGACCCTTCAAAAGTGTAAGCAAATTTTTGGGGGTAAGCTGTCCATCATTGCTACACTTGATTGATGTAGTTCTGCATGTGATACTCAACATCTCGAAACTATTGAACCCTGACCACACGTACCCATCCCCACTCACGTGAATACACATATGTGCAACCCTTTGCAATGCACCGTTTTCGAAGAGGCAGATCATCCCTGAATTAGCTATGCATCAATTTTGGGTGTGAGCTGTCCACCATTGGTACACAGATGTTGTTCGTAGTGCTACATGTGCTGCTTAACAGCTTCGCACTGTTCAACCCTGTCCAGTCAATACACAGATATGCCCTCTTTTGCAATGCACCGTTTTCAAGGATGCAGAGCATGGCTGAAAAGTTCATGATACATTGAACACAGCTCAGTATTGTCTCAACAAGTCATGTCAGATGAAGCACAGGAATTCTGAATAGTTTTGAACAAGACATACCAAACTGGTCAGAGAAAAGTCTTAAAACCACATCCATCAGAAATAAACCATAGTAGTGATCAAAGTCCCTAATTAAATATAAGCATAAACATCACTAGTTTAAATTTTAAACAAGTTATCCTTGTCCAAACTCTGATGGTCAACCAAGTGAAATATTGAGACACTAATCACAACAGGAGTCCTTTCGATCACCTCATTGGCAGTGACATCTCCTTTTTTCTAAATTATTGTCTTTCAAAAATGCAACCCAGCCTTCCCCGAATCTCATTGCTTAATATGTTTTGATTGTTATTGGTCCTATTTTTTCTAATTTCGAGTGTTATTGGTCCTATTGCTACATTGATGTTCGTAGTGCTGCTCAATAGCTTTGCACTGTTGAACCCTATCCAGTCATATCACCTACACGCACGTCAATACACAGCTATGCATCCTTTTGCAATGCAGCATTTTTAAAGGATGTACCTATAGCATCCCTGAGAAGTTTATGATACATTTAACACAGCTCAACATTGTCTCGTCAAATCATGTCAGATGAAGCACATCAATGTTGAATAGTCTTCACGTGAATAAATACGCAACCTCTTTTGCAGTACACATCACCAGCCCGCTACTATAGCACAAGCTATAGCCATATGAAACAGCTACCTCAACGAATCACATGCACCAACAGATGCCACTGAACAATATACTGTCAACTCATATCATCTTTATTCACGTGAATACTTATAGTCACATCCACCTGAATACTTGCCCTTGCAAAACCCCTATATAAAGTCCCATTTACATCTACCCTTGCAAAACATCTACACATACCGAAGTCCCATTTACATACATCTACCCTTGCAAAACTTCTACACATACCGATCTAAAGTCACATTTTCCAATGTCAATGCGTAATTGGATGCTACCTCGTTTTCCAAATAACTATAGAACGCAAAGAGATTCTGACGAGAGGGAATACTATGCTGGATTGCAACAGGAGTGGGACTTTCGCGTGAACGAGTCCAACGCTCTGCACAATGATCTCCTGCAAATCGGAGCGCCTCTTGTCGAGCGTAGCTCGCTCACACTGCCACGACAAAACATGCACCAATATGAGCGTGCAATGACGAAAATAAAAAAAGAGAACAATCTTATGATACTTCGTAGGTCCAGGTATCATATGCTACAATTGGCGGAGGAGCAAGCCGTTGCAACAAATAGGCAACTCACTCCGACAGAACGTAACAATGTCCTCAACTACGAGGACTACCTATCAGAATGAATACCACTGTGGTGTGTGTGTGTGTATGTGTTATGTCTATGGTTAAGTTAATAATGTTATTGTAAGTTATTTTATGTTTTCTGTGTTATGTCGTACGTGCTTATTGAAAAACATCATGTGTGAGAATATTTGACTTTTATGACTTATGTGAGAATAATCTACATTATGAATAATGTGCATGCTTCTCATAATCAATAATAAGGTTTACATAGTACAAATGCAACCATACATATAACACATAGTTAAGCAAAATAGTTCTCCAACAAAATCTAATTACACCACGACACGACACGATTACTCTTCATCTGACATCTCCACGTCTGACTGATAAATGGGATCAGCAAGAAGTGATTGCATGAACTGTGCATGCTCGTACCACCCTTCCTGCACTGACTCTCGAATCTCGACTTGGGTCCGATATCGATTAAGACGTATCTTCATTCGATTATTTTCTTCTCTTATGCGGTTCAATGCTTTACGAAGTTTGTCGATGCTGTCTTTGGGCATTTGTGATGCGAGTCGCCGAGGCACTGGCAACTTAAAACCAACCAACTCATCATAAAACATTTGTTGTTCACGAAATAACCAAGCCCACTCCTGTCTCATGGTATTGTGAACGTAAGCACTATTTCGCAAATTCGGATTGATTGGATAGCTGAACTCATCTTCCAATACCCAACAATGACCCATAGCAGTGAACACATCATGAGGCCTATAGAGTTGTGGGTTGCCAGAACCAGACATTGATACTGAATACAATAACACCAAATGATCAAGTTAACAGTGTGTATCAACTGTTGCTAAATAATGTAATCCTACATAGAATGGTACACAGCAAAGACATTCATAAATTGTGTACCATTGCATGCTAAAAATGAAATACTAACACTAACACCAACATTTGACCATAAACAATAGACATTGTTGGTAATGTCTACACATTGTCTTCAACACTAAATGTTGTTGTAAATGTCTGACCAATGATGATTATGTGCAATACAAAATGTTGCTATAGTAAAGAAATTATTTCATTCTTTTCTCACCAACGTTTACTACAACAAATAACCAAAATCACACCAATGTACTTACTTCACATTCATTCAACCTAAAAAATCAAAATTTAGTACAATATCAAATGAAAATAACATTGCCCTAAAATTGTGATGTGAATTTTTTACCTGAGGTGATACAAATTTCAATTGAGTTTGAAGAAAGCCGCTGTTGATCCGTGGAGGAGTTCCAACTCAGTTCAGCAGAAAGCGTCCTCAGTTCAGCAGAGAGCAAGGCACACTGAGTGGGAGAAGGTGTGCAGAAATTATAAGAGAATAACTCGACTTTACGGATATCAAGTATACTTTATAACTCGATATTACATGAATCGAGTTACATTGAAACACTCCACCTGACACAAAGACAGTACGAAATCAGGGCTTATAACAGTATAACTAACTCGATTATTTAAAAATCGAGTTACGTAGAGATTCAAAAAAAAGAAATGCCAGCAATGCGGGAAAAACCTGTATATAACTCGATTATCGGAGTATCGAGTATTTCATATAACTCGATTTTAGGATTATCGAGTTACAAAAGAAGGGCATTTCCCTATTTAGTTTCAGAATGAGGGCACAAAGATGTTTAATTTCCGAAAAAAGGGCATTTGCCCATTTTGGCCAGTTCAAACCTCACTTATACCAAAAATCAGTACGGTATAATAGACTGATAATAAAAAGTAAACTTCATAAATTAGGTCTAGTAGTGTATATGCCCTTATTCCACACATTTTACATTGAATCTAAGGCATATTAATTGTCCTTAATTCAAGTATAATTAATTAATAGTATCTATAGGTCAACTTTAGGCTTATCTATATCCAATTCGACATTGTACAATTAGTTGAATTAACATAATCAAAAGACTTTTTTTTCTTTTTTATGGAAAAAACAGTAATTTTTCAGAACCTTCTATTGTTCTATTTTTCTTTCTTTGTTCATTCTTTTATTTCAACAAGGTATAACATTAATTAATCCGCGGCATTTAATTGTCAATAAATAGTCAATTTCATGGCATTCTTTTCCTTCAAAGGAAATATATACATATATAAGAGACTTTTCAAGATAGGGTATGCATGTTAGCATCTAAATCTACTCCTTTTATAAAATCTTAATTAACAAAGTTTGATGGTTGGCCGCTATATCCTCAAGCATTTTATTGTCTTTAATCTCAGGCTTGGTTCTTTGAGCCTCAATTAGCCCAGCCCTACAGGTTCTTTGAAACTGTAGGGGAGTTTTTTTTTTTTTTTTTTTTTTTTTTTGGAAACTGTAGGGGAGTTTTTTTTCTTTTTTTTTCATTTACAAATTATATTAACAAAATGCCTGCTTATAACTCAAAATGATTTCTTCGAAACTGTAGGGGGGTTTTATGTGTACAACTAAACAACTCGAGCTTCATTCTCAAAAAAAAAAAAAAAAAAAAAAAAAAAAAAAAACTCGAGCTTAAATACCGCAATCACAACATTTATTGTAGTAGGTTTTAATTAGCTTAACTAATAAAGTCTTTAATGATTAATAGGTTATAATTCTTAAAAAAAATAAAAAAATTAAAAAACCCTTTATTGTAGAATTTTTACAAGAAAAAGTGAAAATTAATAACTAAAGCAAGGTTCCAGGCTAGTGGGCCAAAGTTGATTAAGCCAAGCCCGGGGGGAATCTAGGTAACTAATTTAATTTTTCCAACTATCTAGTTAGTAGTTAAGATTTCAAAACTATATTTTTTACTAACATCTCTAGTCTTTGAGACTAGATTTTGGCCTATAAATCGAGTCTCAAAAACTCGATTTTCATGGTCTAATCATATCTGATGTGGCATTTTTTTGCCACATGGTAACCACCTGGAAATCGAGCCTCTAAGGCTCGATTTATAAACCAAAAAAATTTAAAAACAAATTTTAAGTATCATGTACTAGCCAAAATACCCAAAAACAAATTTCAGAAATCCTAGAACACAACAATCCCAAACTTAGAGACTCAGATCAGAGGGAGAGAGAGCTCACCTCACTGGCGCGCGGCCTGGGCTCGCACGAAGGCCTAGGTCGCGCGCGACCTAGGCTCGCGCGCCGACCTGGGCTCGCACGATGGCCTGGGTCCCGCGCGGCCTAGGTTCGCACGAGGCCTGGGCTAGCGCGCCAGCCTGGGTTGCGCGTGGCCTGGGCTCTTGCGCCGGCCTGGGCTCGCACCGGCCTGGGCTCGCGCCGGCCTAGGTCGCGCACGGCCTGAGCTCACGCGACCTGGGTTCTGGTGATTTTTTTTCTCCGATCTCCATCTTCTCCGATGTTCTGGTGGTTTTTTTTCTCCGATCTCGATATTCTCTCTCTTTTCTGTTTCTGGGTTTTTTTTTTCTCTGGTTGTCCTCTGATGTTCTGGTCTGATTTGTTCTTATTTATAAGGGTTATAAATCGAGTCTTAGAGACTCGATTTTCATGTAATCGCCACGTGGAAAAATATGCCACATCGGACGTAATTAGAGCATAGAAATCAAGTCTTTGATGCTCGATTTATAGGCCAAAATCAAGTCTTTTAGACTCAAGATGCTAATAAATAATATAGTTTGTAAACCTGAACTACTAACTAGATAGTTGGGAAATTATTGCTAATTTCCCATTTCATCCCAAGCCCGGCAACAATTTAGATCAGGCCTAGGAAATTGTGCACAACCTACTTCTTTTTAGCCTTTGGTGGGTTGGTTGATACCACCCATTCCATGGACATCCCTTACTGGAGGAGACTTGTACGTAGGGGGTGTGTAAAAAACCCGCCAAATCCAACTCGATCCAGCCTAACCCGCTGAGTTAGGTCGATTTTTAGGGCTTAGTGGATTGAGTTGGGTTACAAAATTTTTTTTTATAGCGGGTCGGATTGGGTTTGGGTCATAAAATTACAAACCCGTCAAACCCGACCCAACCCACCCATATTTTAATATATGTTTAAAATATATTATATATTTAATAAATTTAAAAAAATAAAAAATAAAAAAAAAAAACAGTTGTAGAACACTTCTGTGGGGCCCGGCCCAGAAATAATGGGCCAAATTCCAAATTCAGGCCCGTCCGAGGAGCGTCCTGTCCAAAGAAAAATCACGTATGAAGCATTACTCAACCCCAATAAACGCCAAGGGAGCCTGTCCGAGGAGTAATTCCTCCTCGGACATCACGAAACCCAGACGAGGAGCTCTCCCAGCCACTTCAGTTCATCCTCCCAACATATAAAATGAATAAAATCCAAAATATCTCATGGGGAG
The DNA here is from genome assembly GCF_001633185.2 of Quercus lobata. Lineage (NCBI taxonomy): Eukaryota > Viridiplantae > Streptophyta > Magnoliopsida > Fagales > Fagaceae > Quercus > Quercus lobata. The sequence goes on along the minus strand of NW_022154992.1, from coordinate 5,910 downwards.
CTGCCACCACATTAATTGCGCCCCAACCACCCTCTTGGCCGCATTAATGAGGAAATGACCCCTGAACAGTACCGCCTTGGCCTCTGCAACTCACAAAGGGAGAGATGATGGCGTCTGATGGGACAGGTACTCAAGTAGATGCTTGGATGATCAACAAATGTAAGGTAGAGATGAGAGGAGAGGAACTATATAATGTAGTGGAGTCCAACAAAGAAGAGGACAAAAAAAAATACTGTATGAGGAACAAAAGAAATAGAAATATACGTGAGAGATCCATTCTTGTGCTAGGGTTTTCTGCACCAATGTTGTCCATGTATCAAACCGAATAGGCTCACTAAAGCTAAGTTCTTTAACCCATCCTCTACTAATATTTATTGTGGGTTGCGCTTTGGGCCAGGGCCTAATCAATAGAACTTGGGCCAGGAAAATCGTGCAACTACAATTGGCGCCGTCTGTGGGAAGAACTAAAGCATCAGCTAGTGCAACGGTCGAGCATGGCAGAACTGGCTCCGCACCAGGAGGATCCTCACCAGGCTAATTCCCAACGGACACAACCCGCCGAGTCCCAGAGGCAAAATAACCCCGTCAACCCAGGCCCCAGGGGAAACCATGAGGGAAGTATGCATACTACCCGGACCAGCCAGAGTCACACTCAGATAGGAAGTCACGTGTCTCAGAGGCGAAATAGCCACCAGGCCATGCAGCGAGAGATAGATGACCTAAAAAGGGAGTTACGCCGCGTGCGGCGAAGACAATCTCCCTCTGACTCAGGCGAATCTTCTAATGCGGAGGATATGAGTTACAGACAGAGGTCAAGGACCCCCCCCAAGTGAAACCTTTACCTACGAAAAGGAACCACGCCCTGTGCGGAAGTATGAGAGCACATCTAGCAAGGGTTCGGGAAACGACGCCATGAAGAAGGCGTTGGATCAGGTTTCAAGGTCCCCCTTCACGAATAGAATTGAAGGGGCTAAGCTGCCTCGACGGTTCAACCAACCAGCATTCGCCATCTATAGCGGTCGATCAGACCCGGTAGAGCATGTGAGCCAATTTAACCAAAAGATGGCGATCTACTCGCAAAACGAAGCCTTCATGTGTAAAATCTTCCCGTCCAGCTTGGGATCAATGGCGATGAGGTGGTTCAACGGCCTGAAGACAAATTCCGTAAGCTCTTACAAGCAGCTCACTCGGGATTTCTGCTCCCGCTTTATCACCAACACCAGAGTCCCCAGGCCCCTCGGTTCGCTATTGTCCTTGTCCATGCACGAGGGAGAGACTCTGAAAGCATACTCCGATAGATACTGGGAAGTATATAATGACCTGGATGATAACCATAATGCTATCGCTATCAGCACATTCAAAAGCGGCCTCCCCACCGACCATGGCTTAAGGAAATCCCTCACTGGTAAACCGGTCGCCAACGTTGATCAGTTGAGGGATAGGATAGACAAGTACAAAAGAGTGGAGGAAGATCAGCTGCAAGGGAAGGGAAAGGAGAAGGTTATCCACCCCAAAGCAAATGATTTCAGGTCGGAACGGCACAACCCTGGTCAGCCGAGGAGAGATTTTTCGCGACAGGCTGGGCAGAGTAACCCGCAAACAGTGAATGCCATATTCAGAGAGCCCGTACAACAGGTACTGGAGAAAGTAAGAGATGAGCCCTATTTCAGGTGGCCGGGAAAGATGGCTGGAGACCCTTCCAAACGTAACCAGAACCTGTACTGCCACTATCATCAAGACCATGGGCACACTACTGAGGACTGCAGGAATCTGTGGAATCATCTAGATCAGTTGGTCCGAGAAGGAAAGTTACGTCACCTGCTGCACCCGTCGAGTGGCCACACCAGCCAAGCAACACAAGAGCCTCGAAAGGACGTGACCTTAAGACCACCCACCGGGACGATACATGTCATCCTCGCCGCACCAGGAAGAACGGGACCACCCATCCCCAGGGTGTTAGCTGTTGATCGGCTCCCCTCCGGGAGCAGGCAAAGGGAACACAAAAGGTCAAAAAAGGGAAGCTCTTTGATACTGGGGTTCTCGGATGAGGATAAGAGAGGAACTATTCAACCTCACGATGATGCCTTGGTGGTCACTCTGAGGATTGGGGGCTTTGACGTGAAAAGGGTGTTGGTGGATTCGGGAAGTGCAATAGAGATAATGTACCCTGATCTATACAAGGGGCTGAACCTGAAGCCAGAAGATTTGGCAGTTTATGACTCCCCCCTTCTCAGCTTCGAGGGAAGAATGGTTACGCCAAAAGGACAAATCCGACTACCCGTACAGACTGGGGCGGAGGTGGTGGAGGTGAATTTTATCGTCGTCGACGCTTACTCACCCTACACCGCGATAGTCGCCAGGCCATGGATCCATTCCTTGGAAGCCGTAACCTCCACACTTCATCAGAAAGTGAAATACCCATCCAAAGGACGAGTAGAAGAGATCCGAGGAGATCAGGCCGTATCCAGGCAGTGTATGGTGGCCGCCGTCTTACACCGGCCCCCTGCCGAGTCCTCGGCCCCTGAAAGTTTATAGCAATCAGCCGCCTCGGCAGAGCAAGACGACGGACTGGCCGAGGAGATAAGGTGTGAAAGTTTAGATAAAATCGCTGTCAACGACGACCCGGAGAAGTTCTTCCTGGTCGGCTCTGAATTGCCCTCTCAAGAAAAGGAGGAATTGGTCAGATTTCTTAGAGAAAATGTCGACGTGTTCGCATGGGACGCCTACGACGCCCCGGGCGTCGATCCTAGCCTTATTTGTCACCACCTGAACGTCAACCCCTCTTCCACTCCGAAGAAGCAGCCACCCCGACGCCCTTCAAAGGAACATGCTAGTGCCGTAAAAGATGAAGTGGCAAAGCTAAAAAGAGCGGGGGCTATCAAAGAGGTCTTTTACCCAGAGTGGTTGGCAAACACTGTTGTGGTAAAGAAGAAGACAGGGAAATGGAGGGTCTGCAACCCATTCCCCTTACCCCGAATTGATCGATTGGTGGATGCAACCGTGGGGCACCCTCGAATGAGCTTCCTGGACGCTTTCCAAGGCTATCATCAGATACCCCTTGCGCTAGAAGACCAAGAGAAAACGGCTTTCATGACGCCCATCGGAAATTATCATTATAAGGTGATGCCGTTTGGGCTAAAGAACGCAGGCTCAACCTACCAAAGGATGATGACCCGGATGTTTGAGCCACAACTGGGCAAGATCATTGAGATTTACATAGACGATATGGTTGTCAAGAGTAGAAGGGTGTCCGAGCACGTGAAGGACCTCGGAACAATCTTCACTATATTAAGGGAGCACCGGCTGCGGCTAAATGCCTCCAAATGTTCGTTCGGGGTCGGGTCTGGGAAATTCCTAGGGTATATGGTCACCTACAGGGGAATAGAAGTAAGTCCCGATCAAATCAAAGCCATTAACAGCCTAAAGGCTCCTCGGAATCCGAAGGAAGTACAGAAGCTCACTGGTATGATCGCGGCGTTGAACCGGTTCATATCGAGATCGGCGGATCGATGTCGGCCTTTCTACCTCCTGATAAACAAGTGGAAAGAGTTCGCATGGTCGGAGGACTGCGTTCAGGCTTTCCAACAACTCAAAGACTACCTGTCCCGACCACCCATCATGTCCAGCCCTGAGGCAGATGAGGTGCTGTTTGCCTACATCGCCGTAGCTCCCCACGCTGTAAGCCTGGTACTGATACGGGATGATAATGGGGTGCAGCGACCGGTGTACTATGTGAGCAAATCACTACATGAGGCCGAGGTGCGATACCTGCCTTTAGAAAAGGCAATTCTGGCAATAGTGCACGCAACCCGAAAACTTCCTCATTACCTTCAGGCGCACACGGTCATCGTTCTGACTCAACTTCCCCTCCGAGCAGTGCTTCGAAGCGCTGACTATACAGGAAGGATCGCCATGTGGAGTGCGCTCTTGGGAGCCTTTGATATAAAATATATGCCCAGATCCTCCATCAAAGGACAAGTCCTCGCAGACTTGGTAGCGGAGTTTGCTGAGCCCTCCATAGAAACAATAACCGAGGGGAGGGACATGGATGGAAAGTCGGTTGGTGCGATTTCAACAGGGAGGAACACGCATTGGAAGGTCTACGTAGATGGCGCAGCCAACCAGAGAGGGTCAAGAGTTGGGATAGTTTTAATATCCCCGGACGGTGCTGCCATTGAAAAATCATTAAGGCTAGGATTCTCGGCTACGAACAATGAAGCCGAATACGAAGCCTTACTTCAAGGGATGACGATGGTTCAAAGGTTGGGCGGAAGGATAATAGAAGCGTTCTCGGACTCCAGACTGGTGGTCGGACAGGTGACGGGTGAGCTGGAAGCCCGAGATATTAGGATGCAGGAGTATCTGGGACAAGTCAAGCGGCTGCAGATGAATTTTGAGTCCTTCAATCTGACACACATTTCCAGGAGTGTCAACACCCATGCAGACTCGCTGGCCACTCTCGCCACGTCCTCGGTACATAATCTGCCGCGAGTAATCCTGGTTGAAGATCTAGACCAGGCAAGTCCCATCAGCAAAGGCCCCGCCAGAGTCCATCAGATCAGAAAGAGTCACAGCTGGATGGATCCCATAAAGAACTTCCTTCAAAACGACGTCTTGCCGGAAGAAAAATTGGAAGCCGAGAAGATACGAAGGAATGCTCCTCGATTTTGGCTGTCAGAGGACCACAAACTATATCGGCGCTCTTACTCTGGACCGTACCTACTCTGCGTACCTCCAGAGGAATCCGAATCTCTACTTGAGGAGTTACACGAGGGGATTTGTGGAATTCATACCGGAGGGAGATCGCTGGCGCACAGGGCACTTACCCAAGGGTATTGGTGGCCGAACATGCAGAGAGAGGCCCAAGAATACGCGAAGAAGTGCGATCAGTGCCAAAGATTCGCCCCAAATATCCACCAACCCGGAGGAGTTCTCAACCCCCTCTCGAGTCCATGGCCGTTCGCACAATGGGGCCTTGATCTAGTTGGACCCTTCCCCAAGGCCGCGGGGAACAAGCGATATATAATAGTCGGAACGGATTACTTCACTAACATTAGGGACGTAGACGCCCAAAAATTCATCTGGAAGAATATCATCACCCGCTTCGGGACTCCGCGTACACTCATTTCCGACAATGGTCTGCAGTTCGACAGTAAAAACTTTAGGGAGTATTGCCGTGAGTTTGGAATCATCAACCGATATTCCACCCCCGCCTACCCTCAGGGGAATGGGCAGGTCGAAGCCGTGAACAAGGTCATAGTGAACGGACTGAAGAAGAGACTGGACGAGGCAAAGGGGAGATGGGTAGAAGAACTCCCCCACGTCTTATGGACTTATCGGACGACGCCGCGACGATCGACCGGTGAGACCCCCTTCTCGATGACTTACGGGGCTGAGGCCGCGCTCCCGATTGAGAATAACTTTCCCACACTAAGGTCTAGATCGTTTACCCCAAACGATAACGACGAGTTATTGGAACGGAGTCTGGACCTAGTCGAAGAACGAAGGGAAAAAGCGATGATTCACATGGCCTATTATCACCAGAAGCTGAGACAAGGGTATGATGCTAACATCAAACCACGGCCCCTGGGTCCAAGTGATCTCGTGATGAGGAAGATTCTTGGCAGCGCAAAGAACCTCTCTTGGGGCAAGTTGGGGCCCAATTGGGAAGGACCATACCGTGTCACATCCGTGGCCGGAATAGGCGCCTACTACCTAGAAGATTTAGATGAAAAAGCTGTACCCCGACCATGGAATGTAAATAACCTCAGAAGATATTATTATTAATGAGAATGGCTTAGCATGCGTTTTCTTTCATGATTATCCACTGCTTGCTGGGCTACTGACAACTATTCGTAGTTTTAAACAGAACCCAAGTCCTACATGGCTCCTCGGACCACAGACTTGGGG
>NW_022154991.1:0-27110 GCF_001633185.2 Quercus lobata | reverse complement strand
AAAATTCCAACCAAAGCCAGAATGATTAAATGGGGAATTTATGTTGACAACTTGTGTGGTTTCTGTTCTGCAGGTCCTGTTCATAGGACAGAAATCATCTAGTTTTCTTTTACAAAAAGGATATGGAAATATATTATGAGCTTATGTTTAATATCTGACCCCACATTTAGCTGGTAGGATTTAGTTGATTGGAGTGTAATTCAACAAAAAAGGGAAGAGCTTGAGAGCTGTACTTTGTAAATTAGCTTGGTGGGTAAACTGTTTACCACCTGTAGAGCCAAAGAAATGCAATTCTTCACGCTAATTCTTAACGCTAAGAAAGACTGTATACTGAAGACCAGCTTAGGTTAAAGATAGGTTTTGTTTACTTGCATTTAGCATTTGGTGTTTTTGGCTTTGCTATACTTGTTTAGTGCAATTAACTACTACGTGTTAAAAAAAAAAAACCAATAGAATGGAGACAACCGACTGTGACTCAACTATTTGCCACAATCATGACAATTCTCTACAAACTCAGAACTAACTAATAGATAATCATGAACCCTTTTTTAAAAAATTAATATAAGTAACAGTATAAACATAATTGCTAATGATTAACCAAAATCAATTGTTTGGTACAATTGTGAAAATATCATTTTATATAGAATTCCTAAACCATGCTTTCCATCGTGTATAGTTGGAGACTTTTGTTGGTATTTTTGTTATTATGCCAAAATATATTATTGGTCCCTCAAGTTTGCTATGTGAGTGTTTTTAATCCCTCAAATCAAATTTCAAGTGAGCACTATTAGTCATTTTATGAAATATCGTTAGTCTCAATGGTTATGTGGTTAATGGAACAACGATGTGACATATTTTTAATTAACATGGAAATTTTTAACTATTAATTGGACAAAGTTTGGTTACAAACTTGATTGTAGCCTAAGACTGAAAACTCTACTTAATATCTTTTTATGTGATGTGAGTTTTAATAAATCCTCCATTATATTACATTTTTTTTCTTATATTCTTCATGATTGCAAAATTTCCAAAAAATCAAAGATCAAGAGTTATATCATTAATCAAATGTTTAAATTTATAGTTTTTGTAATCTAAAATTATGATAAAAAATCAATTTATGAATTCAATAGTAAATAATATCTGATTGACCCGAAATTTAATATGTGTGTTAAGAATATGAAGAACACGCAATCTGACGATTAGAATTTCAAAATTCGTAAACATGCTAATTTTTATTGGGAATTGTAGCCTTAGACAACAATTAAATTTGTAGCTAAATTTTATTATCAAAAACTTAAACCTCTTTTAAAACATTCTTATTGAAGAATGAAATTACTTAGATGGTTAAGATAAATTTGGCAAGTCCATTGCAAGGGATTAAAGCCATCTATTCTTGTGTGTGCATATATATATATATATATATATATATATACACACCAACATAAACATAATATTAACATTTGCATAATCAAACTAGCATAATAAATTCAACAATTAATAATTATATAGAAACATAAATAGCTAAATGAATAAGTATTTACATTAATAACTTAAATTTGATGTGGGGCCCAAATGATTTATGGCCCAGGCCCATCTACCCGGGGAGAATCCAAAGGCCCAAGCCGAGGAGGGCTATGGCCCAAGTTCGACAAGATAGCCTATGGATACCGCTGAGGGCAGTTCAGTCCTCGGCAGACCCAAAGTCCCCCCAGAAAGAGGGGTAAAAACGGTATAGGACTGAAACTAGGAAGAAAGATCTAAAATATCCAGGGAAAGCTGCCCTTACTGCCATTCAATACTCTTAACCTGACATAGCCGCATTCTTTGGCTTTTACAACCACCCCCAACGACTTTGGGTATGGGCTGATAGGACAAATATCAGCTTTGGAAATGTTGACCCTATACGTGGACGAAGGATAGTGAGCACAGGTGAGTATAAAAGGAAAAATCAGTAACCTAGAGAGGGGGCTGGGAAAAATGGCCAAAAATCAGAGCCTCCCAGCCCACCTCCAGGAGAAAGACTCCAGGGGTGAAGGAAACATAACTATATACGAACACCCCGAAAAACCCACCGCCTGGTGACTAAGGTCTAGCCTTTCAAACCCACGCTTTACAAATGACATTGTCTGGGCCTTTTCACGTGCGAATCCAACACTGTTAGGTTCGTTACGAATCGTGTCCTTACAATTGGCGCCGTCTGTGGGGAAAGCTTGTGTGTTGGCATTGGCGGTGGGTCGAGAGAGTTCCTTCGTTATTTCTAATCATTGGTTATTGAGTTCTAGTATAAAGCTCTGCTAGGGGCTACGTTTCTTGACTAGGGGCTTGGCTGAGGAGCTAACTCCCTTAAAGCCAAGGTCCCCCGTAAAGAGCAAGCTAGGCACTTGGTAGCGTTAATCGTATGGATAAACTCTAGGGGCTTGGCTGAGGAGCTAACTCCCCTAAAGCAAAGATCCCATACAAAGAGAAAATTAGGTTTTGGACAGAACCAAGGCATTGCATGGTCCTCGGACTCAAGCCTGTGGTAAAACCAACTACCTGGATGAGGAAAACTAGGTTTTGGACAGAACCAAGGCATTGCATAGTCCTCGGACTCAAGCCTGTGGGAAAACCAACTACCTGGATGAGGAAAACTAGGTTTTGGACAGAACAAAGGCATTGCATAGTCTACGGACTCAAGCCTGTGGGAAAACCAACTACCTGGATGAGGAAAACTAGGTTTTGGACAGAACCAAGGAATTGCATAGTCCTCGGACTCAAGCTTATGGGGAAACCAACTACCTGGATGAGGAAAACTAGGTTTTGGACAGAACCAAGGCATTGCATTGTCCTCGGACTCAAGCCTGTGGGAAAACCAACTACCTGGATGAGGAAAACTAGGTTTTGGACAGAACCAAGGCATTGTATAGTCCTCGGACTCAAGCCTGTGGGAAAACCAACTACCTGGATGAGGAAAACTAGGTTTTGGACAGAACCAAGACATTGCATAGTCCTCGGACTCAAGCCTGTGGGAAAACCAACTACCTAGATAAGGAAAACTAGGTTTTGGACAGAACCAATGCATTACATAGTCCTCGGACTCAAGCTTGTGGGAAAACCAACTACCTGGATGAGGAAAACTGGGTTTTGGACAGAACCAAGGCATTGCATAGTCCTCGGACTCAAGCCTGCGGGAAAACCAACTACCTGGATGAGGGAAACTAGGTTTTGGACAGAATCAAGGCATTGCATAGTCCTCGGACTCAAGCCTATGGGGAAACCAACTACCTGGATGAGGAAAACTAGGTTTTGGACAGAACCAAGGCATTGCATAGTCCTCGGACTCAAGCCTGTGGGGAAAAACCAACAACCTGGATGAGGAATACTAGGTTTGGACAGAACCAAGCATTGCATTAGTCCTGAGGACTCAAGCTTTATGCGGAAACCAACTACCTCGATGAGGAAAACTAGGTTTTGAACAGAACCAAGGCATTGCATAGTCCTCGGACTCAAGCCTATGGGGAAACCAACTACCTGGATGAGGAAAACTAGGTTTTGGACAGAACCAAGGCATTGCATAGTCCTCGGACTCAAGCCTGTGGGAAAACCAACTACCTGGATGAGGAAAACTAGGTTTTGGACAGAACCAAGGCATTACATAGTCCTCGGACTCAAGCCTATGGGAAAACCAACTACCTGGATGAGGAAAACTAGGTTTTGGACAGAACCAAGGCATTGCATAGTCCTCGGACTCAAGCCTATGGGGAAACCAACTACCTGGATGAGGAAAACTAGGTTTTGGACAGAACCAAGGCATTGCATAGTCCTCGGACTCAAGCCTATGGGAAAACCAACTACCTGGATGAGGAAAACTAGGTTTTGGACAGAACCAAGGCATTGCATAGTCCTCGGACTCAAGCCTATGGGAAAACCAACTACCTGGATGAGGAAAACTAGGTTTTGGACAGAACCAAGGCATTGCATAGTCCTCGGACTCAAGCCTATGGGAAAACCAACTACCTGGATGAGGAAAACTAGGTTTTGGACAGAACCAAGGCATTGCATAGTTCTCGGACTCAAGCCTATGGGAAAACCAACTACCTGGATGAGGAAAACTAGGTTTTGGACAGAACCAAGGCATTGCATAGTCCTCGGACTCAAGCCTATGGGAAAACCAACTACCTGGATGAGGAAAACTAGGTTTTGGACAGAACCAAGGCATTGTATAGTCCTCGGACTCAAGCCTATGGGAAAACCAACTACCTGGGATGAGGAAAACTAGGTTTTGGACAGAACCAAGGCATTGTATAGTCCTCGGACTCAAGCCTTTGGGAAACCAACTATTTTAAAAAAAAAAAAAAAAAAAAAAAAAAAAAAAAAAAAAAAAAAAAAAAAAAAAACTATGGCACATAAACCTCAAAATCCATCCGAAGAGAACTCCTCGTTAACAGTTGGGTTAATCCCTTAATTGCACGGATTCCCCGGTCTACCTTCGGATCCTCAGTACCAAAGGGGTTGATGCGATACGGTGCAATATATTACCCAAAAGCACAATCAAGGTCCCTCGCTACTTGACTACCCTCTCGGACGAATTATTTAGAGTTTATCGTTCTCGGACATTGGTCTAGCATGCATCGCACAGCACTCAACGGTTATCCCGGTTAGTTCCAAGAGTTTAATTTATTGAGGATTACCCTTATTATACTTGATAATATTTGTGAGTTTAAACCAGTAGGAATCTGTGTTAAGGCATTTTTCTGCCCGGAATATCATTAAGGGCAAGCTTACATTTAATATTCATGCACCAAGTAGTTGTTGCAGAGAAGAAAAGTATGTATAAAGAAATAAACACATCTTTTATTAAGACAAAGGAACAGTACAGTGTACAATGAAAAGCTGAAACCAGCTTACGTTAAAGCTAACTACGTAAGTAAAGAAAAATACAAGAAAATGAACATAAAGCCGAGGAGGTGGCACAGAGGAGAGGTGGCATAGAGTTCCTTTTCCCCAACCCTCGCCTCAAACATGATATACTAAGGGAGGAAACTGAAGGATTTGCACGCAGGTAAGGCAACTTTCTCTCCTATTTATTTAAAAAGATAAGGTGGTGGCATTTAAGTTACGCAGCGTCCCAAGGAACGCTACAGACAAAATGTCTCCGGCTCGATTTCCCACGCCATCTGCAACCATGAGATTAAAGGAGTCTCGTGAAGGCGCATCTCGAACACTGGGACGCCAAAAAGTACCGCGTGACCAAAGACTACGGAAATACCTCTTAATTTGTGGGCCCAGTAAACTTGCGGCCCAGGCCCGTTCTGCATGGGGGCCCAGGGACAGAACCAAGGCATTGCATAGTCCTCGGACTTAAGCCTATGGGAAAACCAACTACCTGGATGAGGAAAACTAAGTTTTGGACAGAACCAAGGCCTTGCATGGTCCTCGGACCCAAGCCTATGGGGAATAGGGATGGCAATTTTTCCCCGCCCCGCTTGACCCGCCCCTCCCCGCTTCGCCCCGTGCGGGTTTTCCCCACCCCGCAAAGGTGGTGGGGTGGGGATGGGGTAAGATTTTAGACCCGCACCATGGGGCGGGGAGGGGATGGGTTTACATTTTTTAGACCCACCCCGCCCCGCCCCGCCCCATCCCCTCCCTGCCCCATCCTCTCCCCGCCCTGCATTAATAAGGGTTAAAAGGTAATTTTTTCATACCCTAAAACCCTACTATTTAAACAAAAATATCATCATCTTATTTTATTTAAGTGGAGATTCTTTTTGAAGAACTAGGCAATTTTTATTTTGTTATGTATTAGGAGTTTGGATTATTTTATTGTGTCATACTATGAGATTTTTGTTGTGATATTATCTTGTTAAATATTTAGATAATATTATTTAGTATTTTCTAAAAATTAGTTTGATTCGATAGAATAAATTTATTTATAATTTCAAATATATTTTTATCATTGAAACATGTCATTTTATTTGAAAAAATGGTAATAGTTGTAGGGAAAATTAACAAGAAATAGAGTTTTACAATGTAGGGCGGGGCTTTGCGGGTCTTCGCGGGACCTTAAGGGGCGGGGATGGGGCAAGAAATTTTCCCCGCCATGCGGGGCGGGGCGGGGATGGGGCAAGAAAAATTCATGCGGGGCGGGGGTGAAGATCCCATCCTTCGACCCCGCCCTGCCCCATTGCCATCCCTAATGGGGAAACCAAGTACAAAAAAGAAAAATTACAAGTTTTGGACAGAACCAAGGTCTTGCATGGTCCTCGGACCCAAGCCTATGGGGAAACCAAGTACAAAAAAGAAAAAATTACAAGTTTTGGACAGAACCAAGGCCTTGCATGGTCCTCGGACTCAAGCCTATGGGGAAACTAAGTAAAAAAAAAAGAAAGAAAAATTACAAGTTTTATAACTGCTCGGATGGGAAAAGTCCTCGGCTCAGATACTGTAAAATGTTAAGGCCAATAAAAGTGTTAGGATGATGGTGGGGCACTCCACTATTCGGTAGCCTAAGGGGGCTGTTCATTTTTGCAGGTGATATGTCTTCGAACGATTACTTCCTACACCGCATAGAGCATCCAGTTCTAATCTCGGCATTTTTTCGGGCAATTACCGTTATTCATAGGTACGCATTGCTAGTTCAAGCAATTCTGTTAAAGTTGTGGTGACTTCTTTTTATTAGCAAATATTTTGGCCTTAGTTGTCATCGATTCAAATGCTATATTATTGTGCTGAGCAGCGTTTGCAAATTTGTAAAAACATAGAGACAGAGCATGCGAAGTAAAATAACAACAATTTTTATTAATATGAAAAATTATTACAACGTACAAAGAGGGGCTCAAATAAGCCTATACAAAAGGTGAGCTGCCGTAGCAACCCTAACATTCGCAGTACAGATAAGTAAACAGTCAGGTGTCTTTTAAACTCGTCTTCAAAGTCTCTCCAATTTCTGCCTCAGTATTGCTCATATCGAAAGAAGAACCTCCTTTGGAAAAAGATGAAGGAGAAGGAAGAAGAATTTGAAGGAGAAGGAAGAAGAAGATGGAGGAGATGAATGAAGAAGATGGAGGACATGAGTAAAGAAGGAGGAGAAGAAGAGAGAAGAGATGAAAAGAAAGAAAAATGAGCAAAAGAGGAAGAAATAAAAGCACCAGGATGGAACTGGTGCTGGGAAGACTAAGAAAGGAAGGCAAAATGAGGCGCCAGTGAACGAAGAGAGGAAGAAGCAGGGGCACTTAGTCCCTGCCTCGATCCTGACTCCCAACACACTGGAGCCATATTAGGTATGCTCATGAGAGCGCGGTTGGTACTGATGATGGGTGTTCTCGACTCAGTCACGCCGAAAGTTTGACGTGACGAGTCCTGCTTCGGATTTTGGCTGAAAGGAAAGTAAGACGAATCTTAAGCCTCCGCCATCCTTGCCCTGACTGAGCCATTTCGAGCTTTATTAGAACATGACGCTTTGAGGAGGGGTATGGTTTCTTCATCATTTGTTATGGTGAATGTACTGTGATTTAGTGTATAACTACTGGGTTAAGTAAACGCTAAGGGTGGCAAAGGGTTTCAAATCTCAGAAAAATAAAAGGGTCTCTGCACGAAAGTGATAGCCTCCTACTTGTCTTCTTATAGGAAGAGCAAAACGGAAGGCATTAAATTCGTTCAGGTTTCCAAAAGAATCTGAAAACGAAGATGTGTCTGTTCCATTTCTCCGCCTCGTCAGACGAACCGTCGAATGTAAGTGAGTCTCGTAAAGGGAAGTCATTAAAAGCGTGTTTTGAATAATCAAACGACGAGAACGCGTCAGGAGTAAAATCAAAAAACGCTTCGTAGATCAGTATATTTCTTGGATAGACGGAAAACCGTCAGCATTAATGAAGGGCCGAATTAAAGGAGCCATCATAAAAGCTCGGCATTACCAAAACCCCCTTTCCAACCAAGAGGTTGGACAGCCGGGTTTTGAGGGGCTATTGTGGGGCCCAAATGATTTATGGGCCAGGCCCATCTACCCGGGGAGAATCCAAAGGCCCAAGCCAAGGAGGGCTATGGCCCAAGCTCGACAAAATAGCCTATGGATACCGCCGAGGGCAATTCAGTCCTCGGCAGACCCAAAGTCCCCCCAGAAAGAGGGGTAAAAACGGTATAGGACTGAAACTTGGAAGAAAGATCTAAAATATCCAGGGAAAGCTGCCCTTACTGCCATTCAATACTCTTAACCTGACATAGCCGCGTTCTTTGGCTTTTACAACCACCCCCAACAACTTTGGGTATGGGCTGATGGGACAAATATCAGCCTTGGAAATGTTGACCCTATACGTGGACGAAGGACAGTGAACACAGGCGAGTATAAAAGGAAAAATCAGTAACCTAGAGAAAGGGCTGGGAAAAATGGCCGGGAAAAATGACCAAAAACCAGAGCCTCCCAGCCCACCTCCAGGAGAAAGACTCCATGGGTGAAGATAACCTAGACACGCACGAATACCACGAAAAACCCACCGCCTGGCGATCAAGGCCTAGCCTTTTAAACCCACGCTCTACAAATGATATTGTTTGGGCCTTTTTACGTGGCGCGAACCCGATACTGTTACGGTCCGTCGCGAATCGTGTCCTTACACTAACTTATCCAAATAATTCTATGTAATATAATAATAGTACATTCTTATATACTATTTTTAATTATTAATAATACAATATGATAATATTTAACAATCAAAGTCATAAAAAAAAAAAAAAACACTTAAAACACAAAACTAAATCCCATCAACCAAAATAGAGTTCTAAAGAATACAAAACTTTATCAAGCTAAAATAGAGATGCAAGAAAAAAAAAAAAAATCTACCAAAAAATTGAGGGAGAAAGAGTAGGAAATAACCACTTTTTTGTGAGAGAAAATTATGTAAAGAATGGAAGAGTGAATGACAAATTTATACTAAGAGGATGATAATAAAAAGAAACAAAATAAAGAAAGATAAAAGGAAAGAGGAAGAGTGATATCAAGGTAGAATGTTTGGGGAGATGAAAAGGTAAAGAAAAGGAGGAAGGTTGAAGAAAGTGTAAATGTTAAAAAAAAATGAGTACAATTTGATGAGCACAATTTTCTTTTATTTGAATTTAAGTAAAATATTACATTTTTTATTTTTTAAAACAAAAGGAGAGAGAACATATAAATAATTTAATAATAAGGAAGATGTGGTTGAATTTTAATATTGAGTAAAATAGAAGAGAAGAAAAAAGAAAAAAGAAAAATTAAAAGATATAACAATAAATACTAAATTATCCAAATTATGCTATGTAATGGAATACTATTTTATTTTTATCTACTATTTTTAATTTTTTATAATGTAATTGGATAGAATTTAACAATCATAGAGCAAAATAATAATAATAATAACTTAAAACAAAAAAACTAAATTGTATCAACCTAAATTAGAGTTCTTAAAAACACAAAAATTTATCAACCTAAAGCGGGGATGCAATAAAAAATAAAAATCCACCAAAACAGAGAGAGAGAGAGAGAGAGAGAGAGAAAACCTTTTTGTGAGAGAAAACTATGCAAAGAACGGAAAAAAAGTGACAAATTTATAGTAAGAGGGAAGGGATAAGAAGAGACAAATAAAGGAAGGTGAAGGGAAAAATGAATAGCAATATTAAAGTAGAGGGTAGTGAAGAGATGAAAAAGTAAAGGGAGAAGAAAGGTTGAAGGAAGTGTAAATATTTAAAAAATAAGTGAATGTAAAAAAAAAAAAATTATAGGAAAATTGGAAATAAAAAAGAAATATATATAGATGTTAAACCCGACAAAGATGAATATGTTAAGTCAATGATATATTTATATATTTTTTTAAAAAAAGAAATAAATAATAATTATGTGACGAATGACATGACGATAAGGTGGCGCAACAGAAACTCAGCAGTAATAAATGTCACGCTTCAGTTTTTAGTAATATATAAATATATATATAGATAAGTGAATGTAAAAAAAATTATAGGAAAATTGGAAATAAAAAAGAAATATATATAGATGTTAAAACCGACAGAGATGAATATATAAAATCAATAATCTATTTATATATATATATATATAAATATTTTTTTGTAAAAAAAAAAGGAATAAATAATAATTATGTGGCGAATGACGTGATGATGAGGTGGCGCAACAGGACTTCAGAAGCAATAAATACCACGTTTCAGCTTTTAATAATATATAGATATTACCCAGTTCAATCTAGTAAACACCAGATCTAATACTCAGCACACGTCTGTTCAAACACACTTCCAATCTGATCTACATAATCTAGAATTTCACAAGTACTACTACTCAAATAACTAAGAGCTGCAGCCATGGGTCTGCAGCTATTCCTATCTTCAGATTCTGTCCAAGTGAGATACTAGAGCAACTGTTCTTAATCTGGGGTGTAAATGCTTGTATCTTTTGCTCATCAAAATTTTAGGTGATAGTCTTGGAAATTACATGGAATTTTGTTTTGCACAAAGTTTTGCTTGATATTAACGTTTATAGTACCAGTTATACAGACCATTTGTTTCGACTTCTTGGGAATTCACCTATAATAAAGGACTAGTGAACATGGTGTTTGATCTGGTTTTATCTCCTAGCAATAAAGGATGCTGCACATGAAGATCTTTTCCTTGGCCTAAGAT
Source organism: Quercus lobata (assembly GCF_001633185.2). Lineage (NCBI taxonomy): Eukaryota > Viridiplantae > Streptophyta > Magnoliopsida > Fagales > Fagaceae > Quercus > Quercus lobata. The sequence goes on along the minus strand of NW_022154991.1, from coordinate 16,478 downwards.
AGCTCCCCTTGATGTAAGCAATTTGTGTATTTCTGGATTAGAACTATAGATTATTCATACAAGAAGATTATAGGTAACTTTAACTAAAAGCCAAGGCCACAAGGAAGAAAAAAATTTAGAACTTTCTTGCAGTGGATAAAGTTTATAATAGACCCAACAAATTCTATATAAAAATCAATTACAAGTAGAATTATATCAACCCACTGGAGACCATAGAAAATTCTTCTAAAGACTTTGTAGCTAGAAGGTATTTCGTTAGCAAGCCACAATAAAAATTCTATCAACAGTTTCAGGGGCAATGCTAGAAGTAGACATGTTAAACTCATAAACAGTCACTACTCCTTTCATATTATTACAATATTTGGTTCTTGAAATAAGCCTACAAAACTGATGCAGTGAATTAAATGCACGTCATACAAAACAAAAGTGACTAACCTGGAACGAACTGCATTTGTAGAAAAACTGAAGTGTTCCATTCAAGTTGCTTGGTCTACAAATAAGACAATCCTCTTCCTTAAACTGCTAAGTCATCAACTATGTCGCAACTACTAATGATTTTCATTAAGCAATGCATTTCAATTTACCTCCCAAATAGAATTCTAGATATGTGGAAGCTAAAGACACCTCCATAATTCCAACAAAGCAAATCAATTAAGCAGCATTTTCATGGGTTTCAATTTGATCAGGCCACCTATATACTGCAGTATGTGTACTTTTGCACCTTGCACAAACCAAACTTTTTAAAGCTAACTAACTGCTATAAATACTCCTGGAAATTTACTAGTTCATTAGCCAAAGTACCATTTAGGTAAAACCCCGTTCAAGCAATAAGAAAGTCTGGTATTTCGTAAAGAAGATTACAAGGACTCACACTGAAAAACAAAGAATCAGTGGATACCATACCTATGCAGTAGTTTCATGATAAAGCTAAATGTAATAAGATGATATCTATAGCTTATTGAAACAGAATCCTCTGATGCATTTCTCGTGTCTCATGCTAGGTGTTACAATAACTAGAAAGAAAGCAAAATGATTAATGTCATTAAAGGTCTTCTTCCTTTATCAGCGTTAGGACATATGTGAATCATGTTAGGAACATATGTCAATATAGAATTGACTAATCATTTGACAAAATGCACTTTACTTATAATTGGGTAGATCTAGGATGTGTTTAATGCTTTAAGAAACAAGGTTTCAAATCCAAGTATTAAAGCCATGCAAATCTGTCCAAGAATCAAGTGAAGAAGTGCTGGATTTTAAAACTCGACAGCTATCTCGACAGATAGCATCTATTGAGGTTTAAAAGATTGTTTAAGCCCGATACTCGATAGTTGCTCGATAGATAAGGTATTTATCGAGATTTAAGAAAATCATATTTTCAGTTCTGATTTTCATCCAATCAATGTATAGATATTTGGGCTTTCTTTTCTCATAACCCTAAACATATATAAAAATTGTTTTAAGGGTCGTCACCGCTGATGCACATCAATGCAAAGTTTTTCACAAGCATATTGTGATCTGGAAACATATGCTCTAGTTCATCTTTCTCTTGAAGAAGCTGCTGCATTTGTACGCCGTAGGGTTTTGTAACCAAGGAGCTTCGTGATCTTCATCGTGTGATGAACTAAAGAACTTTGCAGCCAACATCCTTCTCAAGTTGGTGTGTAAGCCACTTACTGAGATTCGCACATCGAATTGGTTAGTCACGTACTAGAATCCGTATATTGAAAGGAGAGATTGTCACTACAGAACAAGTATAATTGGGTACTGGAGTAAGGATTCAACTGTAGGTTGGTATAAGGTATTGGAATTCCTTTACTTGTAACTGCTTGTTATGATAATAGTGAATTCTATGGAATGATGACCTTAAAATCACCTGATAGGGTTTTTGCCGTGTAGGTTTTTCCCATTCGTAAACAAATCACCGTGTCAATTTATTTTATGTTGCATATTAACTTAGTTGGTGATTTGTTTGTTTTACCACGTTTATTGCATACTAATTGAATTAATTAATTAACTTAGCTAATTAATTGGTTAATTCATCACAAGGGGTTAATACATTCTTGGTCTATCAAGTGGTATCAGAGCAGACACACTCTGATTAGTTTTTAATCTTTACTGTGTGATTCATTGACCCCTGCTTGTCATAGATAGAGGACAGTCTCTTATTATACCTCCTTTATTTGATGGCACTAACTATGCATACTAGAAAGTACGTATAAGAGCTTTCTTATAGTCATTAGATGAAAATGTGTGGCAAGCTATGGAGATAGGCTGGACCAAGCCAAAGGAAGCGCCAGCCGATTGGGATGATACTAAGATCAAGGCGGCAAATTTCAATAGCAGGGCATTGAATTCTTTATTCAGTGTGGTCACGAATGAGGTATTCAAGAAGATATCCTCTACTGAAACTGTTAAGGAAGCATAGACCATCCTTCAGACAGCCTATGAAGGAACTAAGGCTATCAAGGATTCGAAGTTTTAGAGGCTTACTATAAGTTTCAAAGAGATTAAGATGGAGGAGGATGAGTCATTCGATGAGTTCTATGCCAAGCTCAATGACATAGTGAACTTAGCCTTTAATCTTAAGGAAACCATTCTTGAATCCAAGATTGTTAGAAAGGTTCTCGTATCTCTACCCGAGAGATTTCATGCCAAGATCACCGCGATTGAGAAATCAAAGGATATTGATAAAATTCCTTTGACAGAGCTGGTTGGTATCTGCAGACCTATGAGTTGGGTTTGACAAGGATAGGGAAATCTAGTAAGGGAAAAAGCATGGCATTGAAGGCCAAGAGCAATGACACTGATGAGTTTTCAAACGATAAAGATTCTAAGATGAAATCCTATATCACCAAGCAACTCAAAAAGTTTATGAAGAATGCCAAAGGTAAAGGATTTGACAAAGACCGCAAGCAGTCCAGTTCGTCTCAGTTCAAGAACCAAGACAAAGGAAAGAAGGAAGCTAGGGATGGCGGTCAGTACACTATTCCCTCAGGACCAAAGTGCTTTGAGTGTCAAGGCTTCAGTCACATGAAACAAGAGTGCCCTACGTATCTCAAGACCATTGGGAAAAGTAAGGCATTTGCTGTTACTTTGAGCGACACCGAGCTTGAAGATGATTCTGATAATAAGGATGATGGAATCCTAAATGCCTTCACTACCACTGTAAATCCTACTGAGAGGATTGTTGAAGATGTGGATGAAGAAGAGGACTTGGTGAAGTCAAAATTTGAGAAGATGGATGAATAGGATGACATCCACATAGCCTATGCAAAATTATACAAGGTCTCGGAAAAACATTAGAAGTTGTGTAGGTTGGCCACCAAGAAGCTCAGTGAAGTGGAGCTTGAACGAGAAGAAATCTTCACGAAATTTGATGAAGCCAATTAAACCATTGGAGCACTGAGATTTGAGAATAATTTCTTCGCTAAGAAGATCAAGAAGTTTGAGGCAGAATTGTTTCAAGTCAGAGCTCAGCTGGAGAGGACTTCAAGTGCAAAGCTTGACGAGATGCTTAGTCTTTAGAAATTTGCTTCCTATCAAACCGGTTTAGGGTATGATTTCTGTTCTTCTAATATTGCTTCTACTAGTACTACTGTTTTTGTTTCACCTTCTAATAATGTTGATTTTGAAAACAATGATGTCAAAACTGTTTGAGCTAGTGAGAACATAGACAATGGTAAATCTATCTTAGGAGCACCCCTAAGTTTGATAAGAAAGAGATTAAAAACCTTAGGCCTAAGAAGGGAAACACTCAAAAGCCTAAATAGAAGAAGCAACATCTCTATCATCACTGTGGAGCAACTGGACATACTCGACCTAATTGCTATAAGTGATTAGCCACTCAATAGAGTAATAGTATAATCTCGTCGGGAAACCAAAATCAATTTCCATCCTCCTTTGCTTCTCTTGGAGATCTACTCAATGCCCTCATGTTTCTTTCGAACTTGAACAGTTTCAATTCTTCCCCCTCACCGTCGAATCAAGGGTTTGCAAAAAGGAAAGGTTCTTCCAAAGTGTAGAAGGAAACAGGCTCCAAGTGATTTAGTCATTTTTTCTCTCTCTCCCTTTCTTGTTTTTAAGTATGTATTACTTGTGTGTTTTGTGTGTTTTGCTTTCTTGTTTTGAGCCAGTTTAGTTTATGCTTAACTTTGTTTAAAATGTTTTTGTTTGTTTATTTTCAGTTTTGTTTTATTTTGCTTTTTATAAATAAATAAAATATATATATATATATATATATTGAAAAATCAGAAAAATACAAAAACAGTATATGTTTGTGTACATTGGTACTTGTGTACCTTGGTTGGCTATTGAAACAAATTTTTTTTTTTTGTATCTTTTGTAGCTTAGATGAGCATCTCTATGCATAACTAAGTAAGTGAGTTTTATAGCTCGTATTTGTGATGAGTAAGATTAAGTAATCTCTTGTACTTAACACTCATATCACTCTTTTTGACGGAAAGGACTGGAAAATCCTAAGAGAAATGCATAAATAACAATCTCACCACTGTTACTCGCCAATCATGAAATGATATCTATATGCTTCAGCATAGCATAAGTGCAATTTCAAAAGCTTAACATCATTGGGTATTTTTTTTTCTTTCTCTTATATACCTATGCATGATATGCTTAACAAAAGAAAAATATGCAAAGAAAATTAAAAGTAAAAAGAATCAAAATGTTTTATATATGATTGCAAGCGTGTCTTATAGGAGATGTATGAGTTATAGGATATACCTCGAAGGTGATAGTCTCCATCAAGCAGTTATGATTATGTGTGAGTTAAAGTGATTTTCTCATATCTCAAATTGTCATAACATGTAGACACTTGTGCAATCTTGCGATATTTTTCACACACAACACGTAACATTCTTTGCTATTCTTGATACATGTGCAGGTATAATGTGATTTAGCCATCACAAGGAATACATGTGTTAATATATGTTCACTAAATTGTCTAGACTTGTTTTTGAAATAGAAATTAGTTAAACTTGTTTAGTGTGTGTATGTGTTTTGGATTCGAATGCTTGACATTTTTCTTGATGAAAGATGTTTTGAGAGTTTAAAATGTTGTTTGCATCTTTGGTTGAGTAGCATGTTTGATTACATTCATGTCTGTGTTTTTCTCTTCTTTGAAAAACTGTTTTTAAGCAATCTCGACAGCTGTTGGACATCTCTTGACAGCTAGACTATCTATCAAGCTCTTTAACTTCCTTTCTCGATAGCTATTATCACAATCTCGATCCATCAAGATTCTTGAGACTTAATCTCGATAGTTTTTCAACAGCTACTTGATCCATCAAGGAAGTTTCTGTATGCTTGATAGCTTCTCGATCCCTCAAGGTCACATTGCTGTGGACACCTCTCGATAGCTCCTCGATAGCTTCTCGATAGCTCTATCTCGCTTTTTTAATTCTCGATAGCTATTGATACCTCTCGATCTATCGAGAAATTGAGATTTCTATAAAAAGGGTCAGCGCGATTCTTTTCTCATTTTCTCTGATTTCTCTTGATAGAAACTCTCTTCTCTCTCTCCTAAACACCTCAAACTAAACCTCTTCACTTACTCCACTTGATCTTTGGCCTAAATCAAGTTTTCTTCATCTGGTATGATCCTTTTTCTGTATTCTATCATGCATTTCATATTTATTGACCTAAGTCTTGGGTTTTTGAAAAGTTTTTAGGGCTTTTCAAGTTTAATGAGGTTTTTGTGAAATTTTTGGGACGGGTTTTTGTTTAAATGATTTTAAATCATCATGCATTGCATCACATATGCATTTTAACTATGATTCATGCATTTTAGATGTGTGATTATTATGTTGAAATGATGTGTGCTGGTAGGTTTGGATTGGGCTGAGCCCATGATGTCTTTACTGTTGCATATCACATGCTCATGCATTTTTCATGCATATGTATTTTCATTTCTTTATATTCTTATATTGAACTGTTTGGTGCTTTTCTGTTTGTCTCTTTTTCCCTCTCTTTCTTTCGTTAGTTGCTCTATGGCACCTAAAGAAAAATCCATTCCATCCCGAAACCCTCTTCATTCCAAGGCATCTTCTTCTTCTTCCCCCTCTGATTCTACTCCATCTTACGTTTGGTTCCGTGATGATAAAGCCCGTAAGGACTTTTCGGAGAACTTTGCACGACGAGGCATTCATTCGGAAAACCAAGTCGTTCTATTGGACTTTTTCGATATTGACCTTCCTACTATCATTTACAATAGGGGTTGGGAGTCACTGTGTGGCATTCTGATCACTTGCCCCTCCATGATCATACAAGAGTTTTACTCCAATATGCACGGACTTGATTATTCAGTACCTCATTTTGTCACTCGCATTCAAGGTACGCACATCGTAGTCACTTTGGATCTTATATCCAAGATGCTACATGTACCATGGGTAAAGTTTGCTGACTATCCCGATTGTGAGCGTCTGAGGACTGTGTTTAAAGACGAGCTCTCGTCTTGCTTTTGTGAGACACCCTCATCTTGGGGTGACCGTCGAATCAGCCCTTGCTCGGGCTTTGCAAAAGGTCCGAGGTTCCTTAACATGGTGATGACATTTATTCTCCATCCATTGTCTCAGTATAATTCTATCATAGAGCCTTATGCTCGATTTTTGTTATCCCTTCTTGAGGGACTCATTATTGATTTTTCCTCTCACTTTATTCTATCCTTCATAAATGTTTATAGGGATACGGCTACCCGTGATAAGCTCATTTTTCCTTCAGTTATCATGCGGATTCTTTGCTATTTTTCTATCTCCTATCTCGAGTCTCCTCATTTTTCGGTTATGTGTGCCATAGACGCTGCTACCGTCAGACAAAGCAAGGCCCAACTTCAACCCAAGCAGCCATGGACAGAGACAACGACTCCTCCAGCTTCTTCCGCTCCTTCCACATCCGCTCTTTCTTCATCGGCGGATGGTGTGACCCTCAAGGCGGTCATGGCACAGCTACAACGCATGGATGCTTGCCTTGACACACTCAATGATGAGTTGTGTCAGGTGAACACTCGTGTCGGCCGTATTGCTTGACGACAGGCTCACCTTAGTGGCTTCGTAGAGTCTCTATTTCCTTCTCTAGAGGCATCTAAGGATGAGGATGAGGACGATGATGGTGACTCCGATGACGATAATAATGATGAGGATGAGGATGCTAGCTCTTTCGGTGACGACACGATGACTGCTTGATTTACTTACCCTTTGTAATTTGTGACAAAAAGGGGAATTAGTTTTGGATATGAGAGTAGTCGTATACATAGGAGAAGAGTTAGCATAGGATATTTTTGTTAGAGGGAGTGTTTATATTTTGAGGAATGTAATGAGGACTTATATATTTTCTTCTTTTCTTCTTTTATAGATACAATGTTCTTACTTTGTGATAATAAACCTTATACTTATGATATTATATATATATGATGAGGTTGTTATTACAGTTCTTTCACCTATCTTTTCATGTGTTGGTTCTTTTCTCTCTTTATGCATATGTTTCTTATATATTATATGCAATCTTTTATTTCTATTTTACACTAAGATGTTGTGATGAGTTTTGTTTAAAGTATTTAAAAAAACAAGTTGTCAAAGTCTTTCTGCCATAAACTTTCTTCTTGCAAAAATTTTCAAGAGTTTGTGTTAGAATAGATTTTATTGTATTCAACAAGTGAGTATAAGTTGAGTGATTTATGACTTCTCTCATATATTCATTTGTTTATTGTAGTTTTGTCACGGATTGCCAAAGGGGGAGATTGTTAGGACATATGTGAATCATGTTAGGAACATATGTCAATATAGAATTGGTTAATCCTTTGACAAAATGCATTTTACTTGTAATTGGGTAAATCTAGGATGTGTTTAATGTTTCAAGGAATAAGGTTTCAAGTCCAAGTATTAAAGTTATGCATGTCTGTTCAAAAATCAAGTGAAGAAGTGCTAAATTTTAAAACTCGACAGGTATCTAGACAAATAGCATCTATCGAGGTTTAAAAGGCTGTGTTAAGTCCGATGCTCGACAGTTGCTCTATAGATAGGGTATCTATCGAGATTTAAGAAAATTAGATTTTCAAACTGATTTTCATCCAATCTGTGTATAGATGTTTGGACTTTATTTTCCCACAACCCTAAACATATATAAAGATTGTTTTAAGGGCCGTCACAGTTGATGCATATCAATGCAAAGGTTTTTCACAAGCATATTGTGAACTGGAGACATATGCTCTAATTCATATTTCTCTTGAAAAAGCTGCTACGTTTGTACGCCGTAGGGTTTTGTAACTAAGGAGCTTTATGATCTTTATCGTGTGATGAATTGAAAAACTTTGCAGCTAACATCCTTCTCAAGTTGGTGTGTAAGTCTCGTACTGGGATCCGCGCATCGAATTGGTTAGTCACGTGCTAGGAGCCGTGCATTGAAAGGAGAGATTGTCACTACAGAACAAGTCCAATTGGATATTGGGGTAAGGGTTTAACTGTAGGTTGGTATAAGGTATTGAGATTCCTTTACTTGTAACCGTTTGTTATGATAATAATGGATTTTCAAGAGTGGTGATCTTAAAATCATTCGGTGAAGGTTTTTGCCATGTAAGTTTTTCCCATTCGTAAACAAATCACCATGTTAATTTATTTTCCGTTGCATATTAACTTAGTTGGTGATTTGTTTGTGCTACCACGCTTATTGCATGCTAATTGAATTAATTAATTAACTTGACTACTTAATTGGTTAATTCATCACAAGGAGTCAATACATTCTTGCCCTATCATTCAGATTGAGTAGTGTTTAGCATTACAAGAATATATTTGGTGCCCATTCTTCCTTCTTCACCAACATGAGTATTAGAAACTCATATTCTACTTTTACCTCAAAGATAGTAATTATAGAGAAGCATAAAAACACAGTTGAAAAGCTCACATCCATGCCATACGACCTCCAATCCAAAAAGCATGCCAAAACAAGGGGAAGTGAAGGGGGGGGGGGGGGGGGGGGGGCGCTTTAGGTTAGCATAAGATATTCTAAAACACTCAATTTTCTTTCGCTTCATACTTTCCATTAACAAAACGGACAGAAAAGAGAACTGAATTTTCTAGTGTTAATATTACAAACAGGGAAGCAATTAGCAATGAAATTACAATTTTTTTTCTAAATACAAAATTTAAGTAAGAAAAATCAGCAACATTACACCTTTTTTTTTTCTTTTTTTTCTGTTCTTTCTGAAGAATTACATCATATGCCAAAAACCAAAAACCTGTATGTGTGTATATCTCTTCACAACTATCAAGTTTGCCTCAAGAAGGCCTCCTAAACACATTCTGACACTAAATTTTAGCACCCTCCTGCTCAAGCTATGTGTCTAGAGACCAAAAATGTGCCACCAAGCATTCCCTCAAAAAGCACCCAACATGACAGACATGATTCCTCAACAGTTAATGCATATCATCTGTTGACCAGTCACAGAATACATCAGTAAAGAGGGAAAAATCTTATCAAAAATAAGAATATATTGTATTTACTGGTTTGCAACAACATTTCCCAAATGCTGAGTCAAAACGTGCCTGTTCAACTGACCAGAATGGAGCTTTCCCCAACTCAGCTTTATATTCAATAATTTCACCGGTTGTCAAACAGTAACATCATTATAAGTTGAGTTCCTCTAATTGTGCTGATGTAAATTAGGAAGCTGTCATGATGGAGGTTGAGAAGGTTTTGTAGAATTTCGTCTCCCAAAGGATTCCCTCTTGAGGAGAAGTGCATAAAGAAGTTCATTCCATGAATCAGGGACACCAGGCAGGCACCAATGGCTGCAGTCTTGACGGCTGAGGGAGGCTGGCCCAGTCTCAGGCCCTAAATAGTAAACAGAAGCATGGCCATCTTTTCTCCATAATGTCATGTTTGTTACTTTCAATAAATCCAATTTCATTACTTGTGGCTTGTTTGAGCGCTCTGTTAACACATCATAGAGAATTTTGAAATGGTTGTCTGAATCAGAAACTGGAAGTGAGCCAAAGTCAGGTAGTGTTTCTAAGTGACAACCACCACCAGAATTCCAATCACCGCCTCTGTTACATCCAGCCAAGTTTCCAGTTCAAAATCAAATTTTGTTATAAGTGATGAAAAATAACAATCATAACTACCAATAGACATCAAGGGAATAAAAGCATTTTATCTCTTGTGGACTAAACAACGAATCTCAGAACTAGTAATATTTTTTGGAAGTTTTCACTGACACTTGTTCATACTTGGTCAGCTATGTGACAAAATATAACGGACGAAAGGATTTTTTTGGAAGTTTTCACTGACACTTGTTCATACCTGGTCAGCTATATGACAAAATATAACGGACGAAAGGATTCAGGTTGCCACACCCTAATAATTGGTAAGAGGATAATTATAACATCCCGTTTACTTTATTTGAGATGTATTTTTAAAGAGTCCAAAGCCACAACATATCAATCTGGAAAAGTCCTCCAGTAGAAATATTTTAGAATTAGCTACCTATGGAGATATCTGGAATTAGAATCTTTTGGTGTCACAAATCATACAAATGTTACCAGCATATGCTAAAACCACAACAGACCTCCAAAGCTAAAAATTCAAACTTCTTTTTTATTCGTAAGTAACACATGCACCCAATGGGTTTTGAACCTGACCTCACCATCCACCCACACTTGTGAGAGGAGGAAGTGCAATTTGAGAAATATTTCATTGGCAATTCAAATTGAATTATTAGGTGATATGGAGGTAGATAATGAGACAAAAATCAAAGAGACTACCAGAAAAAGGTGACAAGGAAAACCTGAAATGCACAGTAGAATAGGTTCGGAAGAGGACATAAGTCTTGCTCATGTTTACTTGGCTACTAATCCAATCCATTACAGTCTCAAGCGATCGTCGGTATGCACTTTCAACACTCATATTCATCTTCACCTCCTCACCTTCTTGGAAGTAACAACCCCTAACAAATAAATACAAATATCACACATCATAATACAATTATAGCTTGAAGCAATGATGCCTATACATCAAGAGTAGATAAATCCCTGCAAACAATGACCTTCTGCTTTAACTCCTGAGTTTTTCAGTTTCATGAGGAATACATAACCAAATGTAGACTCTAATATTTATTGCACACAGAGCCTATACAATTTTTTTTTCAAAATCTCAATACCTGTAGCCAGAAATTCTTCATATACAGTTCCCAAAGAAAATTTTAGAACCACAAAAAGAGAGATGAGAAGAAAAGCAAAAGCAATGAGATAGAGAGATGAGATCAAAAGTGGCCTTGAATAGAGTTAAGCAGAGTAATAGGAATTTCTGTCCACTATTACCTATAATCTTGAGGGGGGGGGGGGGGGGGGGGGGTGCGGGGGGGGGGGGGGGGGGGGGGGGGGAAAAAGGACAGTTGCCAAACATTTGCCACCGTAGGAATCCCAATACTTTAGATGACAGTCCCTTGAATTAACTGTCAGTGCTTAATGCTTATAGTTTATGAACCATTACTGCCGCTAAAACTGTCCATGTTAATTGGGAGTAAAACTTGTATATCTTACATGGATGTGGTTTAGGGGGAAAATGTTGGACTTGGATTTAATTTTTGTTTTTCCACCGTTATTTTTCAATATTAGTGAATGGATTTTTTTTTTTTTTTTTTTTGATAAGTATATTAGTGAATGGTGTTCCAAGTGGATTCTTTGATGGTAGTAGAGGATTACTATAGGGTGACCCTCTCTCTCCTCTTCTCTCTGTTCCAATTATAGGAAGTCTTCATAAAATTGGTTTCAAGGGCAATTGAAGGGCAATACGTAAAACAGATTCACCCTTATTCATACAAATGGGGAACCTTTGATGATATCACATCTTTTTTTTTTGCCAATAGCACTCATCTATCATTATTTCCTTTGCATGCTGGTGTGGCTAATAGGATGGGAAATTCACAGGGATTTTCTGTGGGGTGGTACAGGTGAAGATCACAAGTTCCATTTGGTGAACTGGTAAATGTTTTGCTCTCCTATGCAAAGTAGAGGGTTTAGAGATTAAAAAGCTTATGACTTTTTAACAAAGCTCTCCCACGCAAATGGCTGTGGAGGTATGTTGTGAAGCAGGATGCACTATAGAGGAAGCTAATAGATATTCTCCACGGCACCTCTCAGGGTGGTTGGTGCTTGTTTACAGCAAGGGAGGCTTATGGAGTGTGCTTATGGAAACATATTAGACTTGGTTAGGACAATTTTGTTAAATTTGCAAGATTTGAAGTGGAAGATGGTTCCAAGATCCACTTCGCCACAGGTTGCTTCACTTGGATGGTTTGGTTGGACCACTGCCCTAGGGAAATTTTTGACAATGGTCAACTTAAGGAGACACGAAATAATAGTTATGGACTAGTGTTGCATGTGCAAAGCTAAGAGTGAAGATGTGGACCATTCCATTCTACACCATCCAATAGCTCATGAGTTATGGACTCTGAATTTCTGTCTCTTTGGGATTAGTTGAGTGATCACAAGTCAGTAGTTGCTCTCATGGCATGCTAGAAAGGAAACTTGATAAACAAGCTTCTGGTGAGATTTGGAAGTCAATTCCGATGTGCTTAATGTGAAGGGAAAAAAAAGGAAGACAAAAAAGAAGAAATAGACACACTTTTGAGGGAAAGGAATGTTCAATTAAGCAATTCAAGTTTGCATTTCTCCAGTCCCTACCTTAGCGGACATCAACTTCTACCTCTTTTTTAAGTTTTAACACCTCCACTTTCATTGACTTAGCTTATAGGAACTTTACCCAATACTATTGAACTGTTCAAGAATGACTAGGGTTTTGGTAGGCAGCAAACATATTTGATTTAGCGTTGCTAAAGAGGTGGGAAGAAACTAACATCGAATCTGTCCTCAAGCTGAAAACAGCACCATGAACACTAAACATGAACAGTAACATGAACGATGACAAAATGCTGAGAAGATAAGCAATGGAGAAGAGAAAGGGAGGGGAAAAAAACTAAGGCCAACGTGTCTCTCATGATTAAACACTTAATTTTTAATCAACTCTTATCAAATTCTTAAATTTTCCTAATAGAACTAGAAATCTTACTTGAACTGGTAAACAAACTTCTAGAGGCATCGATATGATCTTTAAAAGCATCATTAGAATCTTCTTTTCTTATCCCCTTGTTTCTTTGGAAATCATATCTAGCCTTAGCTAGTTTGGAATATGAAGATCAAATATGAAACTAGAAGCACATCTCCATCTAAGTCAGCCTTCAAAAACCATATAGGCAATATCTGTTCATGATATCCTCCTCATTATTTGCTCATTGGACTCAATGATTGAACTAGATTTTGAGGGTGTACCACGGTATCAATCCTAACCTTTCCCATATTAAAAGTTTATACGAGGTCTAATGATGTTAGATTTATGAACTATCTTTTAATTGATTCCAACTTATACCTTTAATTTATAATTTCAAATTTACACCTTTACTGAAAAATTATATTGTATGCTAATGAACAGCACCAAAGAACCTTCTTTCCAATTAATTGTTTCATCTATAACTAACACAAAATAACATGTGTGTGTTGGAGTTGACTCCCCATGTGAAGTTATAGTAACTGAATCATATGTATCTTGGCACCAATCGTCCTTACCAAGGATAGAGTAGAGCTTCTTCAAAAACATCTCAATGGTGCAAATTTACTTGCACTAGACTTTTTCTCATCCTAAATTCCAACCTCTATGGAAAATTAAAAAAAGATAGTCATATGCTTTTCTCTTACTAAAGTCACAAGCTAAGACCTTGATTATCAATCAAATTGCTAAATTTTAAGAAACCTGTCATTTAGCTTGTGGGTTTTCAGCCTTCTATTTAATTTTGTAGATTCATTAAATTTCTTCCTGATATCCATATCCCTATGTTGTTGATGGGAAATGAAAATAGATATGAAATGGATGCAATTAAACCAGAAATTAGGAAAAATTTATCGGATAGAATATATTTACTCTCTTATAGTCTTCCCATAATTCCACCAATGCCCAGCATTCAAAATCAGCACATCTGCATCTCTCCACTTGTTAGAAATCCAGTCAATTTTATCCACTTTCAGAGTTACCTTCACCTTTTTTGGAGAACCAGCAGGAGCCCGACCCTGAACTACTAGAAATGGAGATCTGTAGTATTCAACAGTGCAGTTGAAGTCAACAAATTTGAACACCAAGAAGCCCGAGTGCTTTGTAATTGGGTTCCCATTCACCTCATAGATAGAAGTCTTGTTAGGAACAGCAGAGGAGAGCATGCAGAGGAGGGACTCCCATTGGTTCCTTCCAATTGAGTCACCAACAAATACAACCCGCCTATTTCGCAGCTTTTCCAACATCTTCCCCGCAACAAATCTATTCTCAAGACAAAGGAGAGAACCACAAATAAGATTTTTAGAGAACCACAAATAAGATTTTCATCTTCCAACAAACTAATTATGTCAAGAAAAAAATTCTTTGTACAGAAACAGTTGAACATGGGAAAAGCTTCATTTAAGCCACAAGGTTGACAATCCCAAAACATATAAGAGAAATCACAAGGACTGAATTGCAACGCTATGAGATATGAAAAGGTTAGTATTAACTATTAATTGCATGTAAAATAGGAACATACTTCTACTCACACTTGAAGACAAACAAAATGAAGACAAAGAACAGTATCACTAAGATTGTTTTGGGCACATGAGTTTGATATAGGAGACTGCTAAACTAAATAACAACAACAAACAAAGCCTTAGTCCCAAAATTTTGGGGTCAGCTATGGATCCTCAACAGATTAGTTAGGGGCGGCCATATGTACTATTTTCCTTCATTCTACTCTTTCTAAAGTTATATTCTCTATTACACCCTTAATTGGAATGTCATTTTTTATTACTTCTACTAATGTAATTTTTAGTGTTCCTCTACCTTCTTCTACTGCTAAACTGAATGGTACCAAAAAAGGAAAGAAAAGAAAAGTAAAAAAAAAAAAAGGCCTGAATTGTAGCTAACTTACACAAAGGTACTTATAAAAATAAAATGAAACAAAAAACCTCACCACTTGAAACCAAAGCTGAAAGTTCACGGATTCAGATAAGCAACAGAAGAGAAAAAACCAACAAGCTGTACAGAAATCAAAATCACTCCAACAGACAATGGCAAGGACACCATCAATCAATAAAACATAACTTATAGAGAGGAAACAATAGACAAAGCCATAATCCTGTATTAAGGCTTAGATAGCAGTACCAAAAAAAAACCTCTTCTTTGTTGCAGCTTAGAAAAAAGAATTTACAACACAACTAATTGATCATAAACTAATCCACATGCATATATCAAAATAACCATATCATTCCCAATTCTACACAAGTAGTTTTGACAGATTAAAGTTTAAAACAAGGGGAAAAAGACCAAAAACAAACAAACAAAAAAATATTGAATTTCCTATTTGGCTCCAAAGAGAGTTTAGAGGCCTCCTCTTCACAATGGTCTAATACACCTATTACTTTACCTGATGCAAAATCTCCTTTCTTTGGAAAAACCAATAAACAACATGACATTCAAAATTTGCTTAATAATGATACTATTTCTTCTAAATTTTCTCAGCAACCAAACTAAAGCTAAACAAGAAAAAACAAAGAGATGAACAAGTACAAAACCTGGGCAAGTTGCAATCTTTGGGCTGCCAACGCCACATTGTGTAGAAACTATCAGGCCTACCATTCTCAGTGCACCTAAAACCTCCATCCAAGAAAGGACAATCCTGGGACTGATAGAGTGGATAGCTCTCATCCCAAACCCAATTCCCATCAAAGATATCACAGACATCACCAGCTTCATCAAGGAAATCCAGACTTACACTCAAATTGGCTGCTGCTGCTGCTGCTGCTGATGTAGAAGAAGATAATGGACCATACAAATTAAGCCAGGTGATTCCTCTAGCAACAGTGTGGTAATCCAAGTAATAGAAGCAACTAATGAAGAGAAGGGTGACCAGAAAGAAGCCAAGAATGGCTAGTGAAGGCTCAAGAGGGTTCAAGCGCTTAAATTTCTTGAAGAAATCCAAGTGAGTCATCGTGCCTTCTTGGTCTTTTGAAGTTGTGCTCTTTGTCATCTCTTTGGATAGATGATTAAAAGAAAGATGCGTATGTTATAGAATGGTCTAAAGGGTGTTCTAAAATGTCGGTTTTAGAGCGAGAGAGAGAGAGAGAGAGAGCATTAATGTCTAAAACTGCTTTGCACTATAGGGATTCTTTTCTTTTTCTTTGGTTCAGCTTCAGCTTCAGCTATTGTCTTCTTCTTTTTTTTTATGAACAGCTTCAGCTATTGTCAAAAACAAGAAAATGAAATGCTTTTATTTATAAACATTCAAAACGTTGCTGTTTTCTTCTTTATTATATAGTCTTGTAACTCAACTATTAAAAAAATAATTTTCAGAAAAGGAAGACAAATTCATAATCTTTACCAAGAAAAAAAAAAAAAAA
>NW_022154990.1:0-27281 GCF_001633185.2 Quercus lobata | reverse complement strand
CAATGGGTCTTGTCCATCATGCAATTCATTATAAAGATATTCAGGACAAATGGGTGTATGGTTTTTTAAATTAGAAGTCCCATAAATTTTGCTATCAGCCATGTACTCCTTGCTACAATATATACATCTAGCCTTAGTTCTACCTTCCTCATCTATAAACTTCTCAAAGTGGTCCCAAGCTGTTGATGGTGATTTTCTTTTATTAGGATTAGAAGAAGATATCACCTGCGGTGGACGAGGAGGTCTCATGGTTGGTCTTGTAGTGGCAACATTAGGTTGTGTAGGCTCCATTGAATCCATGACCTAGTACCACACAAAACAAATCAATCATTAAACAATGCATTCACAAAAGAAAAACATAGAGATGTATATGTATAAAAGCATAATCATTTGTTTATAGTTCTATTAGAGCAGTAGCAACTATTACAATTCATTAAAAAAAAGAAAAAAAAAAGAAACTCAAGAACTCCAAACACTTCAACTGATAAAAATTTACATAATCAAAAAATGAGTCCTGTTCAATGTCTTAGGCAGCCTACTGCAATGTCCTAATTCTACTTTTCTTTGATAGTCTTAAAACCAAATCTTTTTTTATAATATACATAGGAAACGAGTATTCTGATCATCCTAATACGTTTGCAAAACTAAAACACTAAAAAAAGAGGAATGCCATGTATATAAAAATGCATACAACTTAATGATGGAAAACAGAAGAAGAAAAGCAAGAGAAAGCTCAAATTCTAATCAAAAGGAAACACTTTTTGCAAGCATGAACATATGAATATAGGTGCAGGTATGTAATGTATTATGTATCACCAAGAATATAATGTATTATGCAGGTATGTAATGTATTATGTATCATCAACTTAAAAAAATGATGACATAGAGAGATACAATATATTATAATACAGCAAGCAATATAAAAATTGAAGAACAAAATCTTGATAAACAAAACGTATTCATTAAACTAATTAGAAAGGCAAAGACTCATATGGTCAGATTCATATCATAATTAAAAAAAAATTAAATTAAAAAAAAAAAACCATATGTCCATTATCATATGTATAACAAAACTTAAATCTACATGTCCATATGCTTGAGTTTATTTCATACCGTTAAGGCGTTAACTCATTAATGAAAATTGACTACAAGTTAAAAATAATATAGACCGAATTGACTGCTACAAAACTGTACTTTCTAAATTATTTTTCTTTCTTTCTTTCTTTCCTAAGTTGTGAGAGAGAGGGAGAGAGAGAGATGAGCTTGTTATGGACTTCATGTTGACCCTCAACACAGCTCAAAAGGGCTGAATTAGTTCTTTACTGGGTTGGGCTTCATCACTGTCTCCCTTAACCCTTTCTTCTTTTGTAAGTAGTTGGGCTAAAAACCCAGCCCAAGAACACATACTGAAAAATGGTAATGCCACTTGCAAATCCTAAAGCTAATGGCAAGAACAGCAACATTATCCTCGTTGATCAACCTCAACGTCACACCCCTCCACTCCTCGCTCTCACCGTCTGCACATTTCCCATTACCACACCACATCCAAACCCCTAGTTTGAAGCCCAACATAATCAGCAATATTTGTCACAGCAAGGTCTCTCTATCCCTCTCTCTTTAACATGCACACACATACACTATAACTCAGTTATTAGAACTGGAGTTTGACTCTGTGTGTGTGTTTTTCAGCTGAACAGTAGTGTAGCTAGTGAAGTGGAAGCTGAGGAAATAGGAACTGAAATCGTGAGTGATAGTGACCAAAGCTTTCAAGGATTTTTATGACCTACAACTTCACTTGATTTTAGATTGAAACTTTCTGGAAGACCACTAAAAGTGACAATTTAGCTATAGCTGGAATGCAGCTTTATAATTTCTTTCACATGTTAGATCTAAATATGAGCCTAAATGAGACAATGACTATACTCAGACAAGTCTCCATATTCGAGCGTAAAAACTGTAACGTGGGAACATTTAATTCTCAGACCATATGCTCAAAAGGTAATGTCTTTGGCTGAGATCATATACTATGCTAATTATTTGTGTTGCCCTCAATCATTGTACCAAACCTTTTATATAATAAATTCAATATAAAAACTCACCCTCTGTAATAGTCCTTGGGAATATACACGTCCCTGACAGCTCCAAATCTCTCAAATAGAACTCGAAGTTCTTCTGGCCTGCAAAAAGAAGCAAACAATAAAATAACCAACTTGTTTTGACACACCAAGGGAGGAATCTTTCACCTCCAAAACAAAAATAAACAACTACCCACAAAAAATTACCAAGGGAGCATCATTTTTTTTTTAATGAATTTGGATAAATGCCTTTTATTCCTGAATTTGGAAATGAGACTAATCTAAAAATTAACCACATAAAGGCTGGATCAAACAAGTAACAGCCGAATAACAAAGTTCATAGATGATGAAGCAACTAACCAATGATAAACAACAACAAAAACCCACATACCCCATCAGATCAGAGCTCAAACTGAATAGAAAAACACAATAAAAAAAATTTAAAATACAAAGAAAACCCATTAAAATTCTAAGAAATTAAGAACGACCCAGATCAGGAAACATGATCATAAATCAAAAAACATTTTAAAAAAATGACTTTGATTTTAGCAAATCCACAAGCAATAAAAAAAACCCAGTTCCTAAAAACTGAAACAGAAGCAAACCCAGAGTAAACACTAATACATTCACATTCACTAAACGAGTAAAAGTGTGTGAGTAAAACAGAAGCAAACTCAAAGTTCCTCCTCTTACCGATACTCACTGTTCCCTTACCCTCTTACCCATTTTCAAAACACACACAGATAGAAATATCAGACACACACAAACAAAACAACACTATCACACACACCCAAACAGAACAACACGGGAAGGATGACTTACACAGAGATAACCGAGCCCTGAGGGAGGCGGCGAGAGAACCACAAGGCAGAGAGCTGAGGGAGGCGGCTTGAAACAGAGTAGGGTTTGATTCAACAAAAAAAAAAAAATTTCGGGTTCAGAGTAGTATATTTATCTGACCCGACGCCCGACCCGAAACCGACCCTAACCCGAAAATAACCCGAAAATGAGACCCGAAACCCGACCCGAATATTCTCAGACCCATCCAAAACCTCTTGGTTCGGGTCGGATTGGGTCGGGTTTTCGGGTGGACCGGGTCCTTGCTCAGTCCTAATTCAGGTAATGAGATAGGGTCATCATAGTATACTACTACTTTCATCAAAGTAATTTATAATCCAGTATTTAAAAGGCTATCCAACATATATGTACGGCTCTTTCTAAAAATCATATATGTACGGCATGCTTAAATTTAAATTTTTATATTGTTTCTAAAAAGGAAAATATTTAAATTTTTATATTAACATATATAGTTACTATTTTAAGGTTTTATAGTGTTGTAATTATAAGCTTAAAAAAATATGGTGTTGTAAATTATAAATACCCTGACCCAGAAAATCCCTTTTCTTTGAGCTTCCATCACGATCAAATATAACATAATAACAAGGCTGCCTGCTTGCTTTTGTTATCCCGATTTGATTAATTCACTATTTTTGCCTCTTTAACGGGAATCTAGTTTTACCATAATATAGTGTGTCTGGTTATACAAGGAATTTATTAACTTCTTTATATCCTATTACTTGCTTTACATTACTTTTACTAATTCCAAATTCCCTTTCCTTAATTTTTGGCTTTTCAATTTTGGTTCCAATTTTATAATAACTAGCCGCGATCCTGCGCATTACGCGTGATAATTATTTTTATAGTGGTATTATTTTTTATTTTTAAAATTTAGACTAATTTAATAAAGAACAATGTATTTCATAATCATAATTTTATTTATTATAGAAACAATCATAAATATAAATTTTGTCGTACCAAAATTAAAACAATACAATTTTTCTAAAATTCAAAAGGCAAGTTAACAAAAATATTCATTTTTTAATAAAAGTTATTTATAACATTTTTTGAATCGTTAAAAAGAATATAAAATTTAGAAATTATTTTTTTTAGTTTTAAACAAACTTTCTTAAACTTTTTTTTTTTTTGCCTACAATCCAAAACACCAAAAAATGTAGCTAAAAAAATTAATAAACTTAACAATGATTAACTTGACCAATTAGGAAAACAATTTGTTATTAATAATCTATTAAGGTTATTTTCTTTGCAGAAATTGTAATTTCGTCCACCCAAAACATATTATCAAATAAAAAATTATTAGCAAAATTTAAGAATTAAATTTCTATATATACATTGTTATAAAATAATAATAATAGTTAAAATAAAATTACAAAACCTAAAATTTGTCATCTATCCGATTATTTTTGTTTAGCTAACCTTTGCTTTTCTCTAAATAAAATGGCACTATAGAGTACTTATAATACAACTATTAAGAGTACTTTGTCCACCACAAAGGATTAAAAAATAAACAAACATTAGTAAAGTCTCATAGTTCAACATCTAAATTGATCACTATAAAAAATTATGCTATATAATAGAATAAATACCAAATTACAATATATACCAAATTATTCAAATCATGTCGTAGGGTCTCGATTTACAGTCAAAGCCCAAAACATATGGGATATTGGCCCAATAAGCCCAGTACAATAAATTTGTAGAGAGTGGGTCGAAGAACTAGGCCCTCATAAGTTGAACAACGGCTAGTACTGAATTGAGTGGCAATCAAACACGAAATAAGAGATTCTGATATCAATAGACTTTCAGTTCGAGGAGGTTACACTTGTATATATTGATCTCAATTGAATACAAAGACAATTTAGATTGCTACAGTCTTGTTTTTCCCTTTCTTTCTTCTCCTTTTTTAGTAAGTCCTTCAGGAGATACTGCTGTGAATTGGGAATTACGAACAGATATTCTACCCTAGCCTATCCCCAGGGGCATGGACAAGCTGAGGCTGTTAACAAAGTCATAGTGAACAGACTCAAGAAAAGGTTGGATGATGCGAAGGGAAGATGGGTGGAAAAACTACCACATGTCCTGTGGACGTATCGAACCACACCTCGCAGATCAACGGGGGAGACCCCCTTTTCGATGACCTACGGAGCCGAGGCTGTCATTCCTTTAGAAATGGGCTTTCCAATGCTAAAGACCAGCTCATTCAGTCTGAACAATAACAACGAGTTGCTAGAAAGGAGCTTAGATTTTATTGAAGAAAGGAGAGAAAGTGCAATGGTCCAATTGGCATACTACCAACACAAATTCAAGCAAGGTTAGGATGCCAAGGTAAAGCTGAGGCCACTAGTGCCTGGTGACTTGGTATTGAGGAAAGTTCTGGGCACTGCAAAAAACTCAACATAGGGAAAGCTAGGACCTAATTGGGATGGACCATATCGCATCACCTCTATGGCTGGTACAGGGGCACATTTCCTAGAAGACTTAGACGAGCATGTAATACCGCGCCCTTGGAATATAAACAACCTGAAAATGTATTATTATTAATGAAAAATTCCTTTATTAATAAATTCTTTTGTTGTGTAGAGGCATCGTGCTTCCTGTTACTTAATCTATTTAAGTATTAAACAGAACCTAAGTCAGGTGGCTCCTCGAACCACAGGTTTGGGGGAAATTAATTACTTTTGACATCTATTCAAGTATTAAACAGAGCCTAAATCTTGTATGGTTCCTCAGACTATAGGCTTGGGTGAAATTAATTACTTTTGACATCTATAGAAATATTAAACAGAACCTAAGTCTTGTGTGGCTCCTTGGACCACAGGTTTGGGGGAAATTAATTATTTTTAACATCTATTTAAGTATTAAACAAAACCTAAGTCTTGTATGGCTCCTCGAACTACAGACTTGGGGGAAATTAATTACTTTTGACATCTATTTAAGTATTAAACAGAACCTAAGTTTTGCATTGTTCATCGGACCACATGTTTATGAGAAATTAATTACTTTTGACATCTTTTCAAGTATTAAATAGAACCTAAGCCCTGCATGGTTCCTCGGACCACAGGCTGAGGGGAAATTCATACTCAATGGCATCTATATAAGTGCTTAAACAGATCCTAAGTTATGTCAGGTCTCTCGGACCACATTCTTGGGTGAAATTAACACTCAAGGGCATCTACATAAATGTTTAAACAAATCTTAAGATATGTCAGGTTTCTCGGACCACATGTTTGGGTGAAATTAACACTCAAAGATATCTATACAAGCGTATAAACAGAACCTAAGTTGTGTCAGGTCCCTCGGACCACACACTTCGGGGAAATCAACATTCTGTAACACCCCTTTATTTTTCACCAAAGATCAAAACAGATCCAAGGTTATGTTTACATCCTCGAGTTGAAATCTTTAAGCAAATTGAAACTTATATTTATTTACATAAGTGATGAGCAGAATACAGGTTGTCTGCCTCTTTTATTATCTCTCACATGATATAAGTTTATCAATATCAACCTTCATTATAGAAGGTTCAATTCACAATACGAACACTTAATATATAACTTTGTTTCTGGTACTTGATCAAATTACTTAAATTACGGACAATATAATATTATTGGCTTTTGTTGAAGGAACCGTAACAATAGTTCAATGTTGTGTATAAAAATGATAAAACAAAAGAACAAGAGATGAAGAGAAAAACGTTTTCATTAAGTAAAAAAAAAAGTACATTATACACATTGACATAGTGTCATTCTAAAAAAAAAAAGAAAAAAAAGGAGAAGAAAGAAAGGGAAAAACAAGACTGTAGCAATCTAAATTGTCTTTGTATTCAATTGAGATCAATATATACAAATGTGACCTCCTCAGACTAAAAGTCTATTGATATCAGAATCTCTTATTTCATGTTTGATTGTCACTCAATTCAGTATTAGCCATTGTTTAACTTATTAGGGCCTAGTTTTTCGACCCACTTTCTACAAATTTATTGTATTGGGCTCATTGGGCCAATATCCCATACGTTTTGGGCTTAGACTATAAATTAAGACCCTACACATGCTATGTAATAGAATAATATTATATTTTTATATGCTGTATTTAATTCTTTATAATGCAATAGGATAACATTTAACAATCAAATAAAAAAAATAAAAACAATAACAATTTAAAAAACTAAACTAAACGCTTTAGCCCAAAGTAGACTTTTAAAGAACATAAAAAAAATTATCAACCTAAAGCAAAGATACAAGAAAAATAAAAAAATCCACCAAAAAGTTGAGAGAGAGAGAGAGAGAGAGAGAGAAACAATATTTTTTTTTTTTGAGAAAAAACTATGCATAGAATGGAAAAGATAGTGACAAATTTATAGTAAGAAATTGTGAATAAGAAGAAACAAAAATAAAAAAAGATGAAAAGAAATAGGAAGAATGGTATTAATGTAGAAAGTAGTGGGGAAATGAAAAGATAAGGGAGGGGGAAATGTTGAAGTAGTGGGAAGATGAAAATGTAAGGAAATGAGAAAGATTAGAGAAATGAAAATATTAAAAACATAAATGTAAAAAACAATTATAAAAAAATTAGAAAACAAAAAGATAATGACGTGGATGTTGATGTGACTCAACTGGAATATAATAATAATAAATGTTACGCTTCAACTTTTAGATATATATATATATATATATATATGCATTTTGTTATTTTTGAATAAGATTCATTATGTAACATAGTAATTAGCAATTTGTCACAGTAAGGATTTTCTTTTTCTTTTTATTTTTTTTTGGGTGAGAATCGTTACTGTTAGATTAATTGTGCTACAAAAAATCGTTGTAACATAGCCAACAATATTGTGTTATATTGGAACTTTTTTTTTTTCGGGAGAAGATATTGAAAGGTGAGAGTATTTGGTATGTGGATTGAATGTTCAAAATATTTTTCTGAAGTAGGATTTTGATATGAATCATATGATTCTTTTTTTCTCGGTTCAATAACAGTAAAATATTAAATTAATACCTCATTTAGTTAACTCATAGAGCTATTTTCGTATATGTTCTAATAAGAATTGCTGTTTCTTGAAAAAAGAAAAAGAAAAAAAGAGAGCTATTAGAATCTATAATTGAATTGCTTTTCCTTCGTTATTTAGGTGCAAGAAATATAAATTTAACAAAAGAAAATAGAAGCAAGAAATAGAAATTGTAGGAACAAGTTAACAGTATCTGATTTTAAGACAGCCTGTTCAATGAGCAGTTACAGCAATTGAAAGCTGATAATGGCTTAGATAAAAACTTGATACGACTTTTGGATGATGTATATTAAGTTCTCCAGTTAAATTCAAACACATGATAAACATTGTATATTTGGTTCCCCATTGAATTTATTTATTCTGAGAAAGATAAACATTGTTCTGCTGCATTAGTCAATATATGTGTTTCAATTTTATTGGAAAACTTTTTTTAAGGTTCAATACTTAAAAGCTATACCTAAGTTTTGCAGTAAAAATTTGTAATGCAAAAATGAGCTTTAAACTTTAAAGGGTTTGTGTGTGTGTGTAATTCAATAGGGGAAGGGGAATTTGAATCTTGGACTTTTCCATTAAAAACACTAATAAAAGTCTTAATTAAGTTACAAGGCTCTTGACAACATTGAAGTATATTAAGTTCCATAAATATGCTATGCAATCACCTGTACCATATAGCATTTTTCTTTTATGTCATCAAAGCACAAATCAAAATAATTCCACTAGAACTCTGTCTCTCAAATGATCCATTTGGCACACCAGGCAAAGGATAAGAAATGAGAATTTACAGTGCTGGTAGCAATTGGACTGAGAATAATATATCTAACATAAATTCATCCAGGTATCTTCAAGCTACTTAGAGGTCTATTATATAATCACAGTTTCTTCCTAAATATTTGGGACATAAAAAAAAAAAAAGAAAAAAAAAAAAGACTAGTACAGCATTCGCCCATAAAATCTAATAACAAATTAACAATTGCTCCATAAGGTTTATCCAGGGAAGGCCAGCTAGTTAGAAACAAAATATACAGCATATTTCATCTAGTCCCTTGTAAAAGGGACACATGGAAAACGATTACCTTGGGCAGGCAGTGCTTCGAGTTGTTCTTCTAAGATCTGAAGTAGGTCTGGAAGCTCGAGAGGAACCAGTTCCAACTACATCTGCACCGTCAGTTTTGCTGGATCTAAGCCTTTTTGTTCTAGGTCCCCGAGGTGGCTGGGTCTGGGTGGGCACATCCGCCTCATCCTCTTCATCGACAAGTTCTGCTTTGGGTACTACATAATTCCATTCAGTCCCACAACTTGGACAAACTCTTTCCCCCTAAAATTAATTCAAGTTAGCAGGTTTACTAAGTACAGAACGCCCTGTTCACAGTAAATATGAGACACATCATGAATATACCCTTCTTTGGGAAAAGAATTTCTTTAGGCAGTACTTGTGAATTCGGACTGTACAGGAGTCATTCTGGCACACATCCGCCTGTCAAAAACAAACCCAACAAAGTACAAAAATTAATAGCAGAAACAAAGAAATGTTCCATTAGTTTTAGCTGGAACATTTGAAAATTTTCCATTGCTATTACCCTAGGGTAATGGTTGAATAAAACATTAGATTTTACTTCGAAACCACAAGCAAAGCTAATTCAAATTAACATTTTACTGAATACATCCTACATGGATTAATTAACTGTTAAAAAAAAAAATTAATTAATTTCCGAGATATAGTAGACATCAAACATTAACCAGTATCCACAAACATAGCAAAGTAATAATCAATTAACCTTCACTCCAGCTTCGTTGCACACTTGACATGAAGGAATATCATTATTACGGAAATAACTGCGCAGATCAAGAAAGGATCTGACACCAAGTCCAATGATACCATCAGGAGTGTGATTAAGCCACTGGTCCCGCACAAGTTCATCGAGAGTTTTTTCCTTCTG
Organism: Quercus lobata; assembly: GCF_001633185.2. Classification (NCBI taxonomy): domain Eukaryota; kingdom Viridiplantae; phylum Streptophyta; class Magnoliopsida; order Fagales; family Fagaceae; genus Quercus; species Quercus lobata. Next base: position 17,400 of record NW_022154990.1, on the reverse strand, counting down.
AGATAATGAGAAATTCTTTACTGCAGGAGGGACCTGAGTTGGATCACACTGTGATTGTGATCCTGTGCTAGTTAGAACCTGAAGATTAACAACATGAAGTGTCAAGCATGAGCGCATCACAGGAGCAAGCTTGTACAGAATAATAAACTCATTTGCCTGTGAGAAAATGGTGTAAAAGTCGAGGGAGTTCCTAAATGAAAGCAAATTCTAGTTTGTTTTATTTAATTGATATGGAATTTTTCCTAATAAAAGCATAAACACTCAGTCACTAGTTCTGGAAACATCCATTCTTGGGCAAACCAAGTCATGATCAATAAACTTGTTGCGGGAATCATATAGAATTAAGACCCATTGGGTTTTCATCCACAGTTTAGCTGTGCAGACAACATTCTCTATAGCAAGTATTAAGAAGAACATTCAAAAAGATATATGCATTCAGAAGAATATATGTAAGATATACTGCCAACATTAGACAAAATTAAGCCAAACTGGGACATGTGCCCACAGTTTAGCTGCAGACAACTGCAGTAAGTAATAAGGTGAATGTTCAAAAAGAAAAATGCATTCAAGAGTATTCAAAATGCGTACTGCTATAAAATATAACTGAAATAAACCTTTAGCAAAACAACCAGAAACATTGTAGTTTTTCTAAGCAAAACTGATTGATAATATAAGAGCTTCACCATGGTGCACCTAATTCTGTACGTATTACCTTGGAAAGGTGTTTGGGGCAATAAGGTTCCATGTAAGGTAGCTTTTTTTTTTTTTGTATGGACTGCAGCTTTGAATTCTATACTGACAATAGATAACCTTGCTAAACGGAAGCTAGTGATTGTTAATATATGTATTTTGTGTAAGGGGACGGTGAAAAAGTTAATCAATTGTTGCACTGTACTATTGCTAGGGAGATGTGATCTTTTGCACTTATGGCTTTTGGAGTACATTGGGTAATGCCATGCCAAGTAATTGACTTGTTGACTATTTGGAGGGGTGTTTGGAAGCCCCTGTTATAGGGTAGTGTGGCAAGCTACTCTACATTGCATTATGTGGGCCATATGGAGAGAGAGGAATTGCTGGACTTTTGAGAATGAAGAAATCTATGCAAGATATTAAAAATAGCCTTTTGAGAACTATGTTTGAACATAGTACATAGATCGGGAGGTATCTTGTAGTTTTATTATTGATTTTTTTGGAGATCATGAGTGTTGTAATTCTTTAAGGATGCTCGCTTTTGAGCATTCCTTCATTTTAATAAATTATTCTTTTACTTATCAAAAAAAAATATTTAACTTGCATTGCCTTTAGCAACCTTATCACAACTGGCGTACTTGTACTTACAAATGTGATCTACATGACAATCCTCTTCCCTTGAGAGTTGAGAACCCACTGATCTTGAAATTTCAGTAGAGATGGGAGAGGCAACACTCAAGACCCAATACTCATGACCATAACTAGAATTATATTTATTTTGATTGGTTGGGTCTTGAAGCCATTAAGTCACCCTTAACCTAGCTCTTACAAGGGAACCAGAATTATATTTAATGGAACTGTGAATGTTACTGCCTCTAGAAAGAAGTACATCTTTGGCTTGTCACCAACTCTGACCAATAGGCAACAGCTAAGAAACAAATTCTAGCAGATTGGGGAGACGAGCTGCCAAGTAGGTGAGTGGTAGTAGAAGTGGCAAGGGAGAGCATGGCTCAGACATTTTGCTGACATTGAGAAAAGGGAGAAAGGTAGCCAACCAATAGAAAATTACAACCATACATAACATCATCAAAACACCAAAACCACATCCACTTATTGCTTCACGCACTGAAAAAAAACCACTTTGGATGAGCAAGTGATCAGCTGGTTGTGTTTAAAAAAATTTCACTTCTTTTGACTTTTCCATTTCAGATCTGGTTGTCCCTCTTGAGAGCCCATTGATCTTCTTTGGCTTATCCAAAACACTGCTACATGGTTACAATGGGAAAGCGTTTTACTTATCCAGGCTTGCAAATGAAAAAAGAGCGTAGGTGGACTTCAAATGGGTAAATGAGTATTATACTTTGACATTTTGTAGTATGGGGCCAGCTAATCTTCTCAACTAGAGGGGGAGCATATGTTGTTTTGTGAAATCTTAGGGGAGGATACAGCAATTTAATCCTATTATAAGTTTACTTTATTCCATAATATTATAAGAAAATTCTCCTACTACAGAAACTTGAATTTCAAAGAGAACATTTTATGAGCATCATTATATCAAACCAATAAGATTTTACTTAACATCATAGATTTGTGATGCAGAAGAAAAGTGTCATTATGAACCGCTCTATGTGTTGGACTTTTTTCTGTTGCCCAATGAAGCATGAGTTTGATAAAGAAGCATACATTAATCCTATATGGTGCTTTCATAATGAAGTGCATACCACAATTAGAACCAGTTATGAACCATAGAAAGAAGTTCATAGCAACAAAAAACAACCAATCCTCATTAGTACCAAAATTTTGTTGCTGACTATGGATCCTCAACAAACTATTGAAGAGCGAGCAATTCAACATAGGTGCCTCAAGGAGTTTGTTGGAGGTAATTAAGTTTGGGTACACTTTACAAAACAAATATTTCCATAGGAAATCCATTACAAAGATTGATCTACATAAGGCATTGAAGAAAATAAGTATGAATACTTATGAGGTGGAACTTCCAAATGATCATTAGATCAGTCCTATCTCTAATCTTGCAGTCTTGCATTTGTTTGATTACCAAAACTTTGATGGTGACACTGAGCAACCAGAAATCAAAGATTGTAGTGTCTAGTTACCAAAGAAGCCTAGAGATGTCATCGAAGAGTACCTTGATATTAAGGAGGCTTGATAATTTTAAGGTTATCACTACGATCAAATTCATATAAATTAACTAATGAAAACACCTGGACTACAGGAGAGTTTTTTTTTTTTAAAAGGTTGATCCTTCTATATATGACCATAGTTTTCACATTTTTAACTGATGCCAAGATCTCTCCACCACAGAAAAATTGATGAGTAGCTAATCAGAAAAGAAAAAAGATTCCAGGGTCAGTGTTCACAGCATTGTAGCACAATACTTTTCATCACTAACAGTTTTATAAATTGGGATTTTTATGAATAACTTGAGTTAAATTTCTTAGGCTACCTTTTTATAGATAAATTATGTTTTATATCAAGGCCAATATTTCTATTTAATAATTCTTTCTATGCTACAAAGTTGATTATTTAGGGGTGCAACAGAATTTTGACTTTTATTTCAGCGAGAGAGTTTTTTTCTTTCTGTGTCCTTACTCTGTAGCCTGAAAGGCCAGCCCTTTGGCTATTATTTCATCTTTATCACATACTCCTCGAGTTTATAAACTTTCTAGTACAAACTAAAACCCTTTGTGAGCTTCTCCAATGCTAATCTCTTCCATACAAGTTATGCCACTTGTAGAAGACAAACCATATGGAGTTGGATTTGCATCACTCAAAGTGCTAACTCATATTTCTAGAGTTCAATGCATCAGTTATTTTGATCACTTGTGGTGTGGGGATTCCCCTCTAAAGTAGGCATTCCCAGAGTTATTTTTGATCAGTCAGGATAGAGATTCTTCCATAGCAGATTTATTGCAATTGGGGTGAAGCATTGGGATCTTCATTTTCCCAGATTGGTACAAGATTGGGAGCTTGATTCTTTGGATAGATTTATGGGTTTAATTTACTAATTTTTTTCTGTAATTGGAAGGGGAGATGACAAGATGTGTTGGAAGCTTAATAAGAGTAGGGGTTTTAAGGTAGGAGGCTATTACCGGCTATTGTGTCCCTCCAATTGTGTCCATTTTCCATGAAAAATTATTTGGAGATCTAAGATCCCTCATAGAGCTGCTTTCTTCTCTTTGAGTGCTGCGTTGGGGAGTATCTTTACTACGGATAATTTATGGAAGAGAGGTACTATTGTGATTGATTGGCGTGTCATGTGTAAACGGAATGGGGAAAATGTGGATCATCCACTTCTACATTTTCCTATAGCTCATGAGATGTGGTCCTTGGTTTTTTGTTTGTTTGGTATCCATCGGGTTATGCCACTGCAGGAAATGGATCTATTAGCCTCTTGGCAAGGCAGTTTTGCTCGGCACCGTAATGCTGCAAGTTGGAAGATTGTGTCATATTGCTTAATGTGGTGCATTTGGTAGGAGAGAATTGCTAGAAGTTTTGAGGGTTGTGAGCAGATTATAATTGAATCCTTTTTCTTTCTTTCTATGCTGGATTGGGCTAGAGCTCTTCAAGCTTTCTCTTGTGATTCTTTCTTAGATTTTTTAGAGCATTGTTCTTTGAGATGTGTATACTTGGAAGTTTTGCTGCTTTAATAAAGATTGTTACTTATAAAAAAAAATGCATCAGTGCAACAAATAAGGTCAGAAAATTCAGACCTGATTCTCCAATCGTAGATTAAGGGCATGAATATTGGATATGCTACCTTGGGCTGTGGCATCTTGCACAATTGCTTCAATCTGATATTTGACATAAAAAAGACGCAAGAAGATATGATATAAATGAAGATATCTAAAATTCATACTAGTAAACATCAAACATCTATTGGCATAAAGATTTTCACAAAGACTTCATTTAGACATAGTTTCTTCCATTTATACCTTTTCTAGAAGGCTCAAACACTGAGAAAGTGATCAGAGAATTTGCTTCATTCTCATAACTAAGGATAATGCAATGTCAAGTGAATGTTATGAAATTCTCCTTGAACCTTGATTAATATTTTCCAACTATTCCACTAGCAACAAAGCACGTGAAAAAGAAATGGAGATTACCTATTTTATTGTAACTTTCATGATAAACACAAAAGAATATAACAGAAAAAGATGCCCAATTTTTTTTTTTTTTTCTTTTGGATTAGAGAAAGATGCCCACCATATTTTTTTTTATTAATTTTTTTTTTTTGAAGGAAATCCATTAAAAAAGCAAGAAAGGCTAAGAGACAATGGAAGAATATACCAAAGGTTGTTTTTGGCCCTTATTTTTCTGCTACACCTACTTCCTTGAGATATGACATCTCTCTTCACGGTGGAAATCATATTCTCCATTATAAGGAATGACATCTAAAAACAATATAACCAACTACAATAATCTATAGCAAAATGTTCTTAGAGATATCATTAAGGGGTTATCTTTATGCTTGTACAGAGTCCTCCATGCTCATTTTATATTGGGATTATATCTTGCTGTAGAAAGAAGAGTGAACAAATTGCAAGTAGCAACCTGCTAGGTAATAATACATACAGCCTCCTAGAGGATGGGAGCTCTCATAAATAAGGTAAAATTTTTAATTGCTTTACTATGTTTACCCTAATATATGAAAAGACTATGTGCACAGGTATGCAGAGCCAACAGTGGCTCCATTGGGTATCCCAAGTCCCCTGTGACCCACAGTCGTGGATTAATTAGATTTTTTTTTTTTTTTAAATAACAGATTAAAGTTGATTTGAAGCAAGGAACCAACTCCATTAACAAGTTCTTGGATGCTGTAAAACTTCAAGACTATTTGGTGTTAAACCTTTACAAAAATAGTACATTACAAAAATTAAAGCCTCAGTAAAATAAACACATACCAAATGAAACATTGTAATAGAACCAAACCCCAAAACACTAAAAACTGAAATTAAAAACAAAGCAGCCACGGCCTCTGGTAAACTAAAGTACTTTAATGACACTGTCCCTTACTCATAGTTTACTGTAGAACAATGCAACTTAACCAAAAAAAAAAAAAAAAAGAGAGATGGCTGAGATATGTGGCCTAAAAGTCATGATATTAAATTGCAATGTACATTGCAGAGATAATAGGTATAACATCTTTTGTATGACAAACAGTTTAAACACATCAGTTATTATCAAGTCTTAAGTACATACCCATGACAATGGCAACTGTTCCTATATCAAAATTGTTAGTTCTGTAATCAGTCAATTTTTCAAGTCAACATCAGGAAGGCCTTGCTTGAGATGATGGAGAAGAGGCAAGGTCGAAATTGAGCAGAAATAGCTATGTACTTAATTTTATAAATCTTTGAAAGCCAAAATGAATTGGTGATCAAAATGGATTCTTGGAAGAAGATATGTCTCTAGTATATACATATTTTTTTTTAATAACGTCTAGGGAACTTTTTTAAAGAAGAACCCTTTGGACTCGCCCCTACCCGCTAAAACCCAAGGGCAACTGACCCACCCACCAGAACCAGTTGTCCAGTAATCCAAGCACATTCTCTAGTATATAAACCCTACATTGGGTTGACGAATGTTGTTGCAATGGGACAATTTTGAATTTTCTTATCAAAATATAAGTATAGCCATACTTACAATTGCCTTGTAGAAAGCAATCTGGGGAACTGAATATTTAGTGCCAAGCTTGGATTGTTCATCAGAAACAGTATTGACCACTCCATAGTAAACCCGGCCATCGTATTGGTTCCTGAAACCCCGTAGCTCACACTGAACATATGAAAGTGCTTTGTTTATCTTCAAGAGGTATTCATCAAACACCTGTTTATGAGTGCCTGCAATAGTGTATATATATATATATATATATATATATCAAACACTACACTAAAATTTAACCAAACAAGAATTAACAATTAAAGCAGCCATGGAACAAGAAGAGGAAAAAGGAAACCTGGGTTTTTGCCAGTGAGGCCATTGAAGATTGGATGGAACTGATCGTCCCTGAGAGGACCGCGTGATAACAATGCTTGAATTAGGGTTTGGTGTCTCCAGCTCAGCTCCGCCATTTTCAGAATCAGAAACCCTAACTTTCTTTCTTTCTTTCTTTCTGAGGTGAATTGGGGATTTTTTTTTTCGAAATTTGACAACTAAAATGAAAATAGAATGTTTTTTTGTTTGTAAAGTTTGAGAAAAATATTGTACTGCGGCTGGGTTTATACGATACGACCCTTCGGATGGCGGGAAATATTGGGCTTGGTATAATGGCGGGAGATGTTAAGGGTCACTTGCATTTTTTTCTTTTTTCTTTTTTTGTTCTTTTTTTGTTGAGGGGAAGGTAAGTCAGCTTTATTAAGAGAAATCAAACTAAAGTACATCAATCAATCAAGTCTTATGTTAGTTCTTCTAACCACACATCTGTATTAGCAGCTAAAACTGCTCTCTTTGCCAGGGAGTGGGCCAACCTATTGCCCCTTACATGTATGAATGAAATTACAAAATTGCATGCCAGCTCCTAATCTTTGGATATTAGTTATAATATGGCCTAAATGAGTTTTGTTGTGCTTTGGGTTGTTGAGTGCCTGTATGACTTTCAAGGAATCCCCTTCCACAATGGCCTTGAAGATGTTGATCTCTTGTGCGAAAATAAGTGCTTGCCTAGTTGCCAAAGCTTCCACCATGTCCACTGAGCTTGGCAAAGGGATTTTTTGACTAAGGGCTGCAATAATCAGCCCAGATTCGTCGCGGATGACAATACCCAGGCTAGCAAGCTTCCTATCCTCAAACACAGCTCCGTTGAAGTTGATCTTGAATAACCCAGCACCAGGTGGCTACCATTTCGTTTCCACCTGAGGGATGACAGACTGTGTAGGAATGTCTTGCACGTCATTAAATTCCTGCAACAACTCCCTTGCTTTTTTCACCGTTTCACCAACATCCCACATAGGTTGCCTTTCTCTCAATCTGTTACATCTAGTCCATATATACCAAGCTACTACGGAAAAGAGCGTAGCTGTACCTGAAGATAATTCCGATAACACGAAGGACACCAAGTCACCAAAGCATCTAAAATTCCTTGTACGTGGGTAGTAAAAGGTCTGATCCAAGAACCAAATACTCTTGGTATGGTCACAAAGCCATAAGTAGTGAATAATGACGTCTTCTGGAAACTCTTCACAAAGTCCACAATTATTATCTGGTAGGATATGCCATGCACAGAGATTGAACTTTGTAGGTAGAGACTCATTTGACACCCACCACAGGAAGTGCTTAACTTTGTTAGGGACCTTGAGCCTCCAGATACCATTCCACAAGGGCTTTGAAGCTTCTGGATTGGACGAGCCAGCCTGGGATAAGAGTGATTCATTTGCCAAAATCCGATAAGCACTCTTGACCTAGTATACTCCATCCGGGGTCCATGGCCAGATAAGTGCATCCTTATCAGTATGAAGGCTAACAGGCATACTCTTTATACAATCTGCCTCCCAAGGGTAAAACATCTGATCAATAAGTTCCGAATTCCACATCTTCATTCCCGTGATGAACAAGTCTTTTACTACAGCCAAAGATGAATCCATTCGAGGAGAAAGGATTTTTCCTCCACCTGAAGAGTCCAGCCACCTATGCTTCCATATATCTATTGTAGAGCCATCCCTTACACGCCATCTAGCACCCTTACAAATAACATCCCTTGCCTGCATTATACCCTTCCATGCAAAGGAACTCCGTGGATTAATCTTAGCATCAAGGATACAACCCGAAGGAAAATATTTTGGCTTAAACACTCTGTACAGTAAGGTATCTTCTTCATGGAAAGGCCTCCACACCTGTTTACCAAGGAGTGCATCATTAAATTGTCGAAGATCACGAAACCCCATGCCTCCAAGAGACTTTGAAGAGCAAAGCGTCTTCCACTTCACCCATTGCATCTTCCTTGAATTATCTTGATTCCCCCACCAAAATTTGCGGATCATAGATTCTATATCTTTTATCAACCCAAGTGGCAAGCAAAACACATTCATGGAATAGGTGGAGATGGATTGAATCACAGCCTTAATCATTACTTCCTTCTCGGATTGAGATAATAGTCTCTCTTTCCACCCTTGCATCTTGTTCCATATTCTCTCCTTGATTTGATTGAAGCATGCTTTTTTTTGCCTCCCCACAAAAGATGGCAAACCCAAATATTTTGTCATAGTGCTTTATGGCCGGCATTCCCAATAGATCCTTAATCTCCTGTTGAACCTTCTTAGAAGTGTTTCAACTAAAGAAAATGGTTGTCTTAGCCCTGTTCACCTGTTGGCCCGAAGCAGCTTCATACCACTCAAGTAGGAGCTGAATTTTTTGGCATTCAGCTGCATTTGACCTGCAGAACAAAAGGCAATCATCTGCAAAAAAACAGGTGAGTAATCCTTGGACCCTACCTACATAGAGATAGACCCTTTATTTCCTTATCCACTGCTGCTTTACACAAGAGAGCATTAAGACCCTTTGCACAAAATAGAAAAAGAAAGGGAGACAGAGGATCACCCTGTCTCAATCCCCTTGAAGGCCGAATAAAGCCTTTTGGCTCTCCATTGATGAGTATGGAATAAATCACTGTTGATACACACTGCATTATCATTGCAACCCATGATTCTGTAAAACCCATATGTAATAGAATTTTTTTCCAAAAAACACCATTCCACTCTATCATAAGCCTTGCTCATATCGAGCTTCATGGCCATATACCCCTCTCTTCCTGAACATTGTGTATTCATATAGTGCAAAGATTCAAAAGCTATCAGAATGTTATCAATGATGAGTCTATCTGCAATGAAAGCACTTTGAGCCTCTGAAATTATAGAGTTCAAGATGGGTTTGAGTCTATTTGCAAGAACTTTACTAATGATTTTATAAAGCACATTGCATAAACTAATGGGTCTAAATTCCGAGACACTTTCAGGATTGCAAACCTTAGGAATTAAAGTAATAAAAGTGTGATTAATGGATTTAAGGAGAGTACCAGAATTCAAACAGGAGAGGACAGCTTCAGTAACTTCTGAACCCACATTTTGCCAAAAAGATTGATAAAAGATGGGCGGCATCCCATCTAAACCTGGTGCTTTTAAAGGTTCCATTTGTTTAATAGCAGCATCCACCTCTTCTTTGCTGTAAGGCTTCAACAATTCAAAATTCATACTGTCAGAAACAACCTTATTCACACCCTCCAAGATTTGGTCAATATCATGGCCATTTGATGAAGTAAAGAGCCTAGTATAGAAGTCAACAAATAATGAGGACACCACCTCGTCCTCTGACTACCATACCCCTTCATCATCTCGGATTCCTTTTATAAAATTTTTCCTTTTTCTTTGGGTAGCCACTGCATGAAAATACTTTGCATTCTTATCCCCTTTAGCCAACCACTGTTTTCTCGTTCTCTGTTTCCACATCCGGCTTTCCTTGTCAAGCAGAATATTGAGTTCACGTCTAAGGGTGACAACTGACTCATAATCTCCCCCTTTGGTTGCCATTTCTTCCGCTTTCCACAATAACTCTTTCTTCTTTGCAATCTAAGACTTAACACTTCCAAAGTGCTCCTTACTCCAAGACTTCAACATTTTCTTACATTTCTTAAGCTTTCTCGTTACCTTGAACATGGGGGTCCCTTGGTGATCACATTGCCACGCTCTCAACACTGTATCACTAAATCCTCTGTCAGCTAACCACATCTCTTCAAAACGGAATGGACGTCTACTCCAACGTTGAGCTTCATTGTTGGGGTTGAAAATAAGATTGATAGGCTAATGGTCAGAAGAATAGCAGTGAAGGTGGCGAATTGTAGCAGCCAGAAACTTTGATAACCAATCATAGTTGGCCATTCCCCTGTCAAGACGCTCCCAAATCAAATGCCCATGTCGTCTACCATGCCTGGTGAATTCCGGACCTGTGAAGCCAAGGTCCATGAAGCCACAAAAGTCTAAACTGTCTCGGAAAGCTTGTATCTGTGCATGCGGTCTAAGTCGCCCACCCTTCTTCTCTTTCATGTGTAAGAGTTCATTAAAATCACCCATACAGCACCATGGTAAGTGTGGTTTGGATTTCAACATACAGAGCATACTCCATGCTTCCTCCCTATTACTAGCTTTCGATTCTCTGTAAAAACCGGTGAACCTCCACGCATCCACTGTACCACAGTTTACAACTGCATCAATATGGTTTTTTGAAAAGCTGTCAACCCACACGGCACCTTCTAACTTCCACAAAAGGGCCAAACCACCTCCTTTACCACGACTAGGAACCGTAAACAAACCTACATATTTAACCTTGCGCTTTATTTTTTTCTAACTGCTTTTTCCCAGACCAGGTTTCTGACAAAAAGACAATTAGGGGTCTTGTGCTCGAATAAATTCTTCAAGCTCATCCTCTGCCCGTGGGTTCCCAAGCCCACGGCAGTTCCAGGCTAGACCAGTCATGGCTCTCGGCGGGGTTGCCTAGCAGCCTCCACCGTTGGTAAGGGGTTTGCACAAAGTTTTTTTCTTGCATGCACAACGTCACTGCTATCCTCATTTTCATGTAGAAGTCTCTTCTTCATAAAAGGCACGAGCTGGGTTTCAGTTGGATTTCTATCCTACACTAATCTCTTCCAACTATGGGTTTTATAATTGTTATCCTGTGGGCTGCCTTGTATAGATTCCACCATAACCAGCTCTGAATTGAAGCCTATACCAGTTGTTGTATTACTAATGGATTGGCCCTTAGACTACACTAAGGCCATATCGGGCCCAATTGGACTTGAGCCCACTACTGTAGAATCAAACATTGACATCTCAACATCAATTCCGTTCAATACCTCCTGGAAATCCGGCTTGCTCCTCGCGATATTCTCCGAGATTTTCGCATCTCCTGTGATCGCATAATCCGTTACTTCGTGAGGTGGCTTAGTCGGCGAAATTGCCCTAGCCCCACCTTCCTCCTCCCTTGATTCAGTACCATGATCCCGATTTGATCCAAACATCCCACTCCAAACTGTATTAGTCTCCTTTCTTACTTCCTTCGCGACTCCTCCATGAGACTCACCATCGTTCACGTCACCACCACTCTCCTCATCCTCTGCGCCACCCACCTTGATCGTTGCGCACTTCCTCATATTAAAGGTTGGCGCACGTAACCAAGCACCATACTGCCTATCGTTTTCAGTCAGAGAGCCCTTACTCCTCACCCAAACGTAGCACTCCTTGTCACTATGGGTAAGCCGGCCACACCAATAACACAGATCTGGCAAGCGTTCATATTTAAATCTAACCTAGCCGATCTCCCTATCCCCATGAAGGATTTTGCGTCCTCGACATAGTGGTTTTGATATGTTAACCCCAACTTTGATTCTCGTAAAGGTGCTTCCATCCTAATTGCCCCACTCTCTAAGTCCCTGTTGTACCTCTCCACAGACTTTACCGATCTCAGTAACCGCATCTGGATTCATATCCCCCACTGGTAAGTCATGGACCTGAATCCAAAAAAACATTTTGTCGAAAACCAAATCTTTTACCGCAACAGTCTTCTCCATCCAACGCAGAGAAACCAAGTGTTTATCATAGCTCCATGGCTCTCCTAAGAGGACCCTGTCTGCATCCATCTTATCCGAAAACACAAAGAGAACCACATGACTTCCCATATCTTTGATCTCGAAACTCTTCTTTGTCTGCCACAACTGTTTGAACGTCCAGGCTATAGCCTCCATATTCAACACTCTACGTGTAAAGAATTTGGCTGCTAAAACCTTCCCCCCTGTCGTCTCAAAGATCTGACCGCTATACTCACTCTCCTCCTCCTCTGATAGTGAAAGTTTTTTCCACATCACTGACAAGTCTTCCATGATAACCCTCGGTTGCAAGCGTTGAAACTGAAAGACAACTCACTGACTTTGAAAAGAAAATTGTACAAGTATGATTGACACAAACTAAAAAGCCTAAACCCTAGAGTTAGGCACAACTTTCTACTGGGCGATTGTGAGACAAAAAATTATCATTTAAAAAATTGTAAGAAAATTAAAAATAATAAATAAATAAATGAAAAGAGAGAAGAATTCTTTGAAATGTTGATGTGGTTTTTGAGTATGCAAGCTGTGCAGATCATTTGCTATGTAAACTGTAAGGACTCAATTCGTAACAACCCCAAAATGATATTGGGTTAGCACGTTAGGGGCTCAAACAATATAATTTGTAGAGTGTGGGTTTGAAAGGCTAGGCCTTGGTCACCGAACAGTAGTTAATTAGGGTTTCCATAGCGATTTGCACAAGGATGAACCTGACGTGTTTAATAACAATCTATTCCGGTATGTCATGAGTGGTTCTGGTCCTTAGACCTCGTCCAAGGAGCTTCATGTCTTTATTATTCTCCCTTTTTTAGGACTCCATGGTCTGGAAGCCCCCTTCTTTTGGCGCATAAGTCTTTAGATTATATAGCCCTTCTCGGTTGATCCTGACCCTCCACTTGTATATCAGACAGGTACCTATTCAAATACCTGTCCCATCAACCGCCTCCCCCTGCCTTTTGTTAGTTGCACTAATCGAAGCCACACTGTTCAGGCGTCTTTTCTCATTAATATGGCTAGGACGTTTGTGGGCGCATTCAATGCAGAGGTGACGTATTTACCTTGAACCACCCCCACTCCGTACCCCCATGTGGGTCCCATTCTACTCGTCTCTTCTTTTGGGGGCATTCTGGAGGCAACCTTCGACAAGATGTCGCTCTTCCCTTTGAAGTCTTGAGATGTCGAGGACAAGGTCATCCTCGGCTGCGTCTCTAGGCTATTTGGTCTTTCACCACTTGTCCTCGGCATCTACTCTCCTCAGCACGGGCCCTAGGTCCTAGTGGAAAGTGGGCCGGGTCATAAGTTTTCTGGCCCCACATAAACATTTTTACTAATTCTTGGGTTTACTAATTCTTTGCAGATCATTTGCTATGATCATTTGCAGATCATTGACATCATTTACTAATTCTTTGAAACATTTTTACACCATCATTTGCTATGTAAACATTGGATAGTAATAATTCTTCGAAGTTTAAAAATCAAGCATTATTACTAAGTATTTATTAAAAAAATTAGATAGTGACAATCCCAAGTCATATGAGTCAACCCACATTAGAAACCCTAGAGATTCCAGTTGAAATCCTTCCAAAAATTGTCAATAATTCTAAGGTTTTCCAACGGATTTGACAATTGTTGGTGTCCTAATTTTAGGACATTTGTATGACCAACATGTAACAATGGTGGGGCAAGCTTGCAAGGGAGTGGGTGCATTACTAAAGTATATCACGTTGTGTCTCTCACTAAAGTTTTGTGCAGTTCTCGGGAAAATGAGGGAAAGGGAGGGAAAGTCTATTTTTTTGTCTGAAAATTTCCTTTTTCATTATTGTTTTTGCAAAAATCCAATGTGTAGAAAATGGAGAACTGGGCATTTATTGAGCATTTCTTCGTATGATTGGGAGGATGGAAAATTGAGAAATTAGAAAATGTTAGGAGGATAAAATTTTTGTATTTTTCATTGTGTGTTTGATAGAGAAAATAGAGAAGTGGAAAGAAAAAGAAAAAAAATAACTATTATGTCTTTATGATTAAAAGTAGAATATAGAAAAAGTGGTGGTAATTTTTTTATCTCATTGCCATTTTCCTTTCTCTTTTCTTCCTGATTTGGAGAGAGAAAAAAAAAATGGCGAGCCCAATAAATACTCCACGCACCATTTTTTTTTTTTTTTCTTCCCTTTTAACTTTAACCAAACAATAGAAAATCACATTTTCCTCTGCCTTTTCCTTTCCCATTTTTTATCATCTCTATTTTCAACCCAACCAAACATAAGCTTATATTAGAGCATTATAGTTTTTTTTTTTTGTAAAAGATCATTTTTCATTATAGTTTTTCTAAAAGTCCTCTGAAACTTTCCTTTTCCTTTATAGTTTCAATGTTTTTGTGAGAGAGTGATCATATCCACACAAAACTCAATTAAGCAAATATATTTAATATGAATTAGTTGTGTCAATGGGTCAGGTTGGATTTTGGACACGAATGTGCATCACATCCCTTACATCCCATCTCGTGGACTAGACAGAAACTTTGCCTCCTACCTATGACTTCTTCATGTCAAGAGGAGATTACACACGTAAACAAAGATTTTGATGAAATAAGTATAATTTGACAATTTTTGAACTTGTTTATTTAAACAATAATCACACAACATATATCACAATTGCTAGGGTAGTAAATTGTGATTGGTGTAGAACAAACGTGATGTCAATGGGGTCCCAATGAAAGTGATGTTGCACAAATTACAACCTACTACTTCAACACGTTGTAAGAGGGAGGGTCTAATTGACAAGTGTTGAAGTGAATTGGTTAAAGCTGAGGTTTAAACGAAGAAAAAAAAATTATTGCAATCAACCAACCTTTTTTTTAAGGGAATTGAGCAACTAAAGTTAAACATGTATTCATTTATTAGGTCTTGTTACTTTCCACCTAATAAATTCCTAACGCACTTCAACATCCACATCCATTAACAAAAGCCGAAAAAAAAATCAAATTGCCGACAATTTTATTTTGGTGGGGGTGGATTTGGGGGGAAGAGATTTTGAACTGCAAAACATAGATTATGAACTCTGCTCTGATTTGGAGTTTGGTTCACTTGAATATTAGGAACACCAAAACAACTTATCTTTTTTATGTCATATATATATAACCTGCAGAAGTAATCACACGAGAGTATTTTACAGCTTAAATCCAAAAGTTAAACCTTATTTAGGTGAAAGCTCCTATGCCACACAGGACAGCACATAGGGCAGACTGGTTTATACACGAGACAACTGTTTGAGAGATACGTATACTAGGTGCAGGAGTTTCATATCCTTTAATGCAGCCTCCCGGGTCCCGAATGCAGCTGCAGTGTCCGGCTTGGGACAACCTGAAGAACACCTGGTAGTTCTGCCAAGAAAGAAATAAACAAATAAATCATCCACTTTATCAAGGAGAACATTATACTGGTAGAATTAGTAAAAAAAAAAAAACAAAAGAGGACATGTTAATTAAGAATATGTTTTGATTAGTCTGCTGAGGATTCATTGTCAATCCCAGAGTTTTACGACTATGGATTGTGTTGTTGTATTATGGAGAATATAATAGAGTAGGAATTTCTTGGCATAACAATGATGAGAAACACAGTAAATTGTATAGGAAATTTTAAACAGGTCATCACTTAAAATAACAAGTAGACTGATGGTATAGAACTAAAAGTCAGATAATAAATAACACAATCACTTCATAGCATATAACATAAAATATTATCAAGATATTATTGCCGGTAGGTGTCCAGCACAAAACCAAAGCATAATCGTGTCTAGTATAATAAGGTAGCAGGATTTACATAATTTCTCTCTTACTCCTACTATACCACCATAAAGTTTTTTCTGCTAGAAAAAAGGAAAACAAAAGAACAACAAAAGTAGAGGAGGTGACCAGAGTCCGTAAAGATGATGCTTATAAATAAAATAACTAAAATTCTACTAAGGGAAATTCAGGCAATTTCTAGGCAACTATTGACTAGTTAACTCAACTGCCGTATGAAAAAAAAATGTCAGGTAAACTTTCAGCTCACATATAGGCTGATTTTGCATGATAATAGAACAAGAGAATAACGGAAGTGAAACATGACAACAAATTGGAAAATAGAGACCAACGATGGCCAGCCAAATCTAAAAGAGCTCACCCACAGACCACCGTAACCCCATATCAATTACTACCTTCAGTGCTGAAACAAAGAGTTATGGTCACTTCCACCACGACCTTGGTGGCACCTACCTCACAGTGCCATGGTATCGGAAAGTGCAAATAATGGCAGCACATACAGGACAAAAGCTGGTTTTGCTTTGAGGGAAAACCAAAGCCTCCAAAACAAGCTTTTAGACTTGTGTTTTTCAACCATAGTTCTCATCTATTCATTATTTGGTAACTGGCCATATGAATGCCATCCTAGCCGATAAGATAGCGCTCATTTTTTTTTTTTTTAATCTCAATCTTTATTCATCTAATCTGACTAACCTGATAAAATCACAAAGATAATGTAAATCTAGCAAACCTAATCTCCTATCTAGTCGAAGTGTTAAAGTAGCCCACGCGTAGTGTTCCATGTGCGGAAGCTCTCCTCTACACACGTATCATAAAGGTTTAGATCCAATCAGATTCCATTTTAAATGGACTCTGCAAGATACCTAAAGTATCCAGGCAGAACAAATGTACACAGCATAACACACAACAATGATATGAGAATGACATTTGAATACAAGCCACCTAGTGTGGACTACATCATTGTAGACACTAAGAAAACCTTTCTTTTCTTCTTCTTTTTTTTGATAAAGAAAAAACCCTTTCCTCACTTTGGGTATCGTTTTTAAAATATAATTCAAAGACAAAAGTCCAAAATACAACCTTCGTCAGCCATTCAAATCTTCACTATTCTTATACTAGAAAAACTCCAACTGTGCATGTGCTTAGTGTCATATATTTGTTCATAGTTGGTCCCAAGCTCAGGAAAAGGAGGAGGGTTGTAATAGGTTGACGGCCATCATAAAATTTAGCCCACTCTATCATGACTGGATCCAATATAGATACTCATTGGTGGGGCATCCCCTAAGAATGGAAGAAAAGAATACATATG
>NW_022154989.1:0-27294 GCF_001633185.2 Quercus lobata | reverse complement strand
TCAAAAAATTATAAAACCTCTTCCCGGCATTATTTTTAGCCAAAACGGTATGAGATAGGCCGAAAAAGAGAGAAAAAAATTTTAATTCCAAATTCCGTTCATACTCGACTCGGGCAAGAAAATTCGGAAAAAAATAGTAAAAAAATTCAAAAAATTAAAATACCTCTTTCCGGCATTATTTTTTGCCAGAACGGGATGAGATAGGCCGAAACAGAGAAAAAAAAAATTTTGTCCCGAATTCCGTTCATACTCGACCCGGGCAAGAAAATTCCGAAAAATATAGTAAAAAATTCAAAAAAAAAAATACCTCTAATTCCGGCATTATTTTTACCCAAAACGGGATGAGATAGGCCAAAACAGAGAAACAAAAATTTTAGTCCCGAATTCCGTTCATACTCGTCCCGGGCAAGAAAATTTCCGAAAAATATAGTTAAAAAAATTCAAAAAATTATTAAAACCTGCTTCCGCGGCATATTTTAGCGAAAACGGGATGAGATAGGCCGCAGAAAGTTTGAAAACAAAATTTTATTCCCGTCCATTCATTAATCGACACTGCCAAAAAAATACAGAAAAAAAAATGAGTAAAAATTCAAAAAATTAAAATAACCACTTTCTGCATTATTTTGCCAAAACGGGATGAAATCGGCCGAAAAAAGACGTGAAAAAAATTTTAGTTCCCCGAAATCCGTTTCATACTCGTCCCGGGCAAAAATTCCGGTAAAAAATAGTAAAAAAATTCAAAAAAATTATTAAAACCTCTTCCCGGAATTATTTGCCAACACGGTATGAGATAGGCCGTCTAAAAGAGAAAAAAATTTAGTCCCGAATTCCGTTCAACTCGACCACGGGCAAAGAAAATTCCGAAAAATATAGTAAAAAATTCAAAAAATTATAAAACCTCTTCCCGGCATTATTTTTAGCCAAAACGGTATGAGATAGGCCGAAAAAGAGAGAAAAAAATTTTAAATCCAAATTCCGTTCATACTCGACCCGGGCAAGAAAATTCTGAAAAAAATAGTAAAAAAATTCAAAAAATTAAAATACCTCTTTCTGGCATTATTTTTTGCTAGAACGGGATGAGATAGGCCGAAACAGAGAAAAGAAAATTTAGTTCCGAATTCCGTTCAAACTCGACCCGGGCAAGAAAATTCTGAAAAATATAGCGAAAAAATTCAAAAAATTATAAAACCTCTTCCCTGCATTATTTTTAGCCAGAACGGTGTGAGATAGGCCGAAAAAGAGTGAAAAAAATTTTAGTCCCGAATTCCGTTCATACTCGATTCGGGCAAGAAAATTCCGAAAAAAATAGTAATAAAATTCAAAAAATTATAAAACCTCTTCCCGGCATTATTTTTAGCCAAAACGGTATGAGATAGGCCGAAAAAGAGAGAAAAAAATTTTAATTCCAAATTCCGTTCATACTCGACTCGGGCAAGAAAATTCTGAAAAAAATAGTAAAAAAATTCAAAAAATTAAAATACCTCTTTCCGACATTATTTTTTGCCAGAACGGGGTGAGATAGGCCGAAACAGAGAAAAAAAAAATTTAGTCCCGAATTCCGTTCAAACTCGACCCGGGCAAGAAAATTCTGAAAAATATAGTAAAAAATTTCAAAAAATTATAAAACCTCTTCCCTGCATTTTTTTTAGCCAAAACAGTATGAGATAGGCCTAAAAAGAGTGAAAAAAATTTTAGTCCCGAATTCCGTTCATACTCGACTCGGGCAAGAAAATTCCAAAAAAATAGTAATAAAATTCAAAAAATTATAAAACCTCTTCCCGGCATTATTTTTATCCAAAACGGTATGAGATAGGCGGAAAAAGAGAGAAAAAAATTTTAGTTCCAAATTCCGTTCATACTCGACTCGGGCAAGAAAATTCTGAAAAAAATAGTAAAAAAATTCAAAAAATTGAAATACCTCTTTCCGGCATTATTTTCTGCCAGAACGGGATGAGATAGGCCGAAACAGAGAAAAAAAAATTTTAGTCCCGAATTCCGTTCATACTCGACCCGGGCAAGAAAATTCCGAAAAAAATAGTAAAAAAAATCAAAAAATTATAAAAACTCTTCCCGGCATTATTTTTAGCGAGAACGGGATGAGATAGGCCGAGAAAGTGAAAACAAAATTTTATTCCCGAATTCCATTCATAATCGACACTGGCAAGAAAATTCCGAAAAAAATAGAAAAAAAATTCAAAAAATTAAAATAACACTTTCTGGCATTATTTTTAGCCAAAACGGGATGAGATAGGCCGAAAAAGAGTGAAAAAAATTTTAGTCCCGAATTCCGTTCATACTCGACCAGGGAAAGAAAATTCCGAAAAAAATAGTAAAAAAATTCAAAAAATTATAAAACCTCTTCCTAGCATTATTTTTAGCCAAAATGGGATGAGATAGGCCGGAAAAGAGAGAAAAAATGTTGTCCCGAATTCCGTTCATACTCGACCCGGGCAAGAAAATTCCGAAAAAAATAGTAAAAAATTCAAAAAATAAAAATACCTCTAATGCCGGCATTATTTTTAGCCAAAACGGGATGCCGGGCAAGAAAATTCCGAAAAAAATAGTAAAAAAATTCAAAAAATTATAAAAACTCTTCCCGGCATTATTTTTAGCGAGAACGGGATGAGATAGGCCGAGAAAGTGAAAACAAAATTTTATTCCCGAATTCCATTCATAATCGACACTGGCAAGAAAATTCCGAAAAAAATAGTAAAAAAATTCAAAAAATTAAAATAACACTTTCTGGCATTATTTTTAGCCAAAACGGGATGAGATAGGCCGAAAAAGAGTGAAAAAAATTTTAGTCCCGAATTCCGTTCATACTCGACCAGGGAAAGAAAATTCCGAAAAAAATAGTAAAAAAATTCAAAAAATTATAAAACCTCTTCCTAGCATTATTTTTAGCCAAAATGGGATGAGATAGGCCGGAAAAGAGAAAAAAAATTTTGTCCCGAATTCCGTTCATACTCGACCCGGGCAAGAAAATTCCGAAAAAAATAGTAAAAAATTCAAAAAATAAAAATACCTCTAATGCCGGCATTATTTTTAGCCAAAACGGGATGAGATAGGCCAAAACAGAGAAACAAAAATTTTAGTCCCGAATACCGTTCATACTCGACCCGGGCAAGATAATTCCGAAAAACTTAGTAAAAAAATTCAAAAATTTATAAAACCTCTTCCCGGAATTATTTTTAGCCAACACGGTATGAGATAGGCCGTAAAAGAGAAAAAAAATTTTAGTCCCGAATTCTGTTCATACCTGACCCGGTCATGAATATTCTGTAAAAAATAGTAAAAAAATTCAAAAAATTAAAATACCTCATTCTGGCATTATTTTTAGCCAAAACGGGATGAGATAGGCCAAAACAGAGAACAAAAAATTTTAGTCCTGAATTCCGTTCATACTCGACCCGGGAAAGAAAATTCCGAAAAAAATAGTAATAAAATTCAAAAAATTATAAAACTTCTTTTCGGCATTATTTTTACCCAAAACGGGATGAGTTAGGCTGAAAAAGGGAAGAAAAAACTTTAGTCCTGAATTTCGTTCATACTCGAGCTGGGAAAGACAATTCCGATAAAGTTAGTAAAAAAAATTCAAAAAATTATAAAACCCCTTTCCGGCATTATTTATAACCAAAACGGGATGAGATAGGTCGAAAAAGAGAAAAAAAAATTTTAGTCCCGAATTCCGTTCATACTCGACTCGGGCAAGAAAATTCCGAAAAAAATAGTAAACAAATTCAAAAAATTATAAAACCTCTTCCCGGCATTATTTTTAGCCAAAACGAGATGAGATAGGCCAAAAAAGAGAGAAAAAAATTTTAGTCCCGAATTCCGTTCATACTCGATCCGGGGAAGAAAATTCCGAAAAAAATAGTAAAAAAATTCAAAAAATTATAAAACCTCTTCCCTGTATTATTTTTAGCCAAAACGGGGTGAGATAGACCGAAACAAAGAAAAAAAATTATAGTCCCGAATTCCGTTCATACTAGACCTGGGCAAGAAAATTCCCAAAAAAATAGTAAAAAAATTCAAAAAATTATAAAACCTCTTCCCGGTATTATTTTTAGCCAAAACGGGGTGAGATAGACCGAAACAAAGAAAAAAAATTATAGTCTCGAATTCTGTTCATACTAGACCCAGGCAAGAAAATTCTGAAAAAAATAGTAAAAAAATTCAAAAAATTAAAATACCTCTTTCCGGCATTATTTTTTGCCAGAACGGGATGAGATAGGCCGAAACAGAGAAAAAAAAAATTTAGTCCCGAATTCCGTTCAAACTCGACCCGGGCAAGAAAATTCCGAAAAATATAGTAAAAAAATTCAAAAAATTATAAAACCTCTTCCCTGCATTATTTTAGCCAAAACGGTATGAGATAGGCCAAAAAAGAGTGAAAAAAAATTTAGTCCCGAATTCCGTTCATACTCGACTCGGGCAAGAAAATTCCGAAAAAAATAGTAATAAAATTCAAAAAATTGTAAAACCTCATCCCGGCATTATTTTTAGCCATAACGGTATGAGATAGGCCGAAAAAGAGAGAAAAAAATTTTAATTCCAAATTCCGTTCATACTCGACTCGGGCAAGAAAATTCTGAAAAAAATAGTAAAAAAATTCAAAAAATTAAAATACCTCTTTCCGGCATTATTATTTGCCAGAATGGGATTAGATAGGCCGAAACAGAGAAAAAAAAATTTTAGTCCCGAATTCCGTTCATACTCGACCCGGGCAAGAAAATTCCGAAAATTATAGTAAAAAAATTCAAATAATTATAAAACCTCTTTTTGGCATTATTTTTAGCAAAAACGGGATGAGATAGGCCGAAAAAGAGAAAACAAAATTTTGGTCCCGAATTCCGTTCATAATCGACCCAGGCAAGAAAATTCCGAAAAAAATAGTTAAAAATTAAAAAAAATATAAAACCTCTTCCCGGCATTATTTTTAGTGAAAACGGGATGAGATAGGCCGAGAAAGTGAAAACAAAATTTTATTCCCGAATTCCATTCATAATCGACACTGGCAAGAAAATTCCGAAAAAAATAGTAAAAAAATTCAAAAAATTAAAATAACACTTTCTGGCATTGTTTTTAGCCAAAACGGGATGAGATCGGCGGAAAAAGAGTGAAAAAAATTTTAGCCCCAAATTCCGTTCATACTCGACCCGGGAAAGAAAATTCCGAAAAAAATAGTAAAAAAATTCAAAAAATTATAAAACCTCTTTCCGGCATTATTTTTTGCCAGAACGGGATGAGATAGGCCGAAACAGAGAAAAAAATAATTTTAGTCCCGAATTCCGTTCATACTCGACTCGGGCAAGAAAATTCCGAAAAAAATAGTAAACAAATTCAAAAAATTATAAAACCTCTTCCCGGCATTATTTTTAGCCAAAACGGGATGAGATAGGCCAAAAAAGAGAGAAAAAAATTTTAGTCCCGAATTCCGTTCATACTCGATCCGGGGAGAAAATTCCGAAAAAAATAGTAAAAAAAGTCAAAAAATTATAAAACCTCTTCCCGGTAATATTTTTAGCCAAAACGGGATGAGATAGACCGAAACAAAGAAAAAAAAATTATAGTCCCGAATTCCGTTCATACTAGACCCGGGCAAGAAAATTCTGAAAAAAAATAGTAAAAAAATTCAAAAAATTAAAATACCTCTTTCCGGCATTATTTTTTGCCAGAACGGGATGAGATAGCCTGAAACAGAGAAAAAAAAATTTAGTCCCGAATTCCGTTCAAACTCGACCCGAGCAAGAAAATTCCGAAAAATATAGTAAAAAAATTCAAAAAATTATAAAACCTCTTCCCGGAATTATTTTTAGCCAACACGGTATGAGATAGGCCGTAAAAGAGAAAAAAAATTTAGTCCCGAATTCCGTTCAAACTCGATCCGGGAAAGAAAATTCCGAAAAATATAGTAAAAAAATTAAAAAAATTATAAAACCTCTTCCCGGCATTATTTTTAGCCAAAACGGTATGAGATAGGCCGAAAAAGAGAGAAAAAAATTTTCATTCCAAATTCCGTTCATACTCGACTCGGGCAAGAAAATTCTGAAAAAAATAGTAAAAAAAATCAAAAAATTAAAATACCTCTTTCCGGCAGTATTTTTTGCCAGAACGGGATGAGAAAGGCTGAAACAGAGAAAAAAAAATTTTAGTCCCGAATTCCGTTCATACTCGACCCGGGCAAGAAAATTTCGAAAAATATAGTAAAAAAATTCAAAAAATTATAAAACCTCTTTTTGGCATTATTTTTTGCAAAAACGGGATGAGATAGGCCAAAAATGAGAAAACAAAATTTTAGTCCCGAATTCCGTTCATAATCGACCCAGGCAAGAAAATTCCGAAAAAAATAGTTAAAAAATTCAAAAAATTATAAAACCTCTTCCCGGCATTATTTTTAGCGAAAACGGGATGAGATAGGTCGAGAAAGTGAAAACAAAATTTTATTCCCGAATTCCATTCATAAACGACACTGGCAAGAAAATTCTGAAAAAGATAGTAAAAAAACTCAAAAAATTAAAATAACACTTTCTGGCATTATTTTTAGCCAAAACGGGATGAGATCGGCCGAAAAAGAGTGAAAAAAATTTTAGTCCCGAATTCCGTTCATACTCGACCCGGGAAATAAAATTCCGAAAAAAATAGTAAAAATATTCAAAAAATTATAAAACCTCTTCCCAGCATTATTTTTAGCCAAAACGGGATGAGATCGGCCGAAAAAGAGTGAAAAAAATTTTAGTCCCGAATTCCGTTCATACTCGACCCGGGAAATAAAATTCCGAAAAAAATAGTAAAAAAATTCAAAAAATTATAAAACCCCTTCCCAGCATTATTTTTAGCCAAAACGGGATGAGATAGGCCAAAACAGAGAAAGAAAAATTTTAGTCCCGAATTCCGTTCACACTCGACCCGGGCAAGATAATTCCGAAAAATTTAGTAAAAAAATTCAAAAATCTATAAAACCTCTTCCCGGAATTATTTTTAGCCAACACGGTATGTGATAGGCCGTAAAAGAGAAAAAAAAAATTTAGTCCCGAATTCCGTTCATACTTGACCTGGGCAAGAAAATTCTGGGAAAAATAGTAAAAAAATTCAAAAAATTAAAATACCTCATTCTAGCATTATTTTTAGCCAAAACGGGATGAGATAGGCCAAAACAGAGAACAAAAAATTTTAGTCCTGAATTCCGTTCATACTCGACCCGGGCAAGAAAATTCCGAAAAAAAATAGTAATAAAATTCAAAAAATTATAAAACCTCTTTTCGGCATTATTTTTATCCAAAACGGGATGACTTACGCTGAAAAAGGGAAGAAAAAACTTAAGTCCCGAATTCCGTTCATACTCGACCCGGGCAAGAAAATTCCGAAAAATATAGTAAAAAAATTCAAAAAATTATAAAACCTCTTTTTGGCATTAGTTTTACCAAAAACGGGATGAGATAGACCGAAAATGAGAAAACAAAATTTTAGTCCCGAATTCCGTTCATAATCGACCCAGGCAAGAAAATTCCGAAAAAAATAGTTAAAAAATTCAAAAAATTATAAAACCTGTTCCCAGCATTATTTTTAGCCAAAATGGGATGAGATAGGCCGGAAAAGAGAAAAAAAAATTTGTCCCGAATTCCGTTCATACTCGACCCGGGCAAGAAAATTCCGAAAAAAATAGTAAAAAATTCAAAAAACAAAATACCTCTAATTCCGGCATTATTTTTACCCAAAACGGGATGAGATAGGCCAAAACAGAGAAACAAAAATTTTAGTCCCGAATTCCGTTCATACTCGTCCCGGGCAAGAAAATTCCGAAAAATATAGTAAAAAAATTCAAAAAATTATAAAACCTCTTCCCGGCATTATTTTTAGCGAAAACGGGATGAGATAGGCCGAGAAAGTGAAAACAAAATTTTATTCCCGAATTCCATTCATAATCGACACTGGCAAGAAAATTACGAAAAAAATAGTAAAAAAATTCAAAAAATTAAAATAACACTTTCTGGCATTATTTTTAGCCAAAACGGGATGAGATCGGCCGAAAAAGAGTGAAAAAAATTTTAGTCCCGAAATCCGTTCATACTCGTCCCGGGCAAGAAAATTCCGAAAAATAGTAAAAAAATTCAAAAAATTATAAAACCTCTTCCCGGAATTATTTTTAGCCAACACGGTATGAGATAGGCCGTAAAAGAGAAAAAAAATTTAGTCCCGAATTCCGTTCAAACTCGACCCGGGCAAGAAAATTCCGAAAAATATAGTAAAAAATTCAAAAAATTATAAAACCTCTTCCCGGCATTATTTTTAGCCAAAACGGTATGAGATAGGCCGAAAAAGAGAGAAAAAAATTTTAATTCCAAATTCCGTTCATACTCGACCCGGGCAAGAAAATTCTGAAAAAAATAGTAAAAAAATTCAAAAAATAAAATACCTCTTTCTGGCATTATTTTTTGCTAGAACGGGATGAGATAGGCCGAAACAGAGAAAAGAAAATTTTGTTCCGAATTCCGTTCAAAGTCGACCCGGGCAAGAAAATTCTGAAAAATATAGTAAAAAAATTCAAAAAATTATAAAACCTCTTCCCTGCATTATTTTTAGCCAGAACGGTATGAGATAGGCCGAAAAAGAGTGAAAAAAATTTTAGTCCCGAATTCCGTTCATACTCGATTCGGGCAAGAAAATTCCGAAAAAAATAGTAATAAAATTCAAAAAATTATAAAACCTCTTCCCGGCATTATTTTTAGCCAAAACGGTATGAGATAGGCCGAAAAAGAGAGAAAAAAATTTTAATTCCAAATTCCGTTCATACTCGACTCGGGCAAGAAAATTCTGAAAAAAATAGTAAAAAAATTCAAAAAATTAAAATACCTCTTTCCGACATTATTTTTTGCCAGAACGGGGTGAGATAGGCCGAAACAGAGAAAAAAAAAATTTAGTCCCGAATTCCGTTCAAACTCGACCCGGGCAAGAAAATTCTGAAAAATATAGTAAAAAATTTCAAAAAATTATAAAACCTCTTCCCTGCATTTTTTTTAGCCAAAACAGTATGAGATAGGCCTAAAAAGAGTGAAAAAAATTTTAGTCCCGAATTCCGTTCATACTCGACTCGGGCAAGAAAATTCCAAAAAAATAGTAATAAAATTCAAAAAATTATAAAACCTCTTCCCGGCATTATTTTTATCCAAAACGGTATGAGATAGGCGGAAAAAGAGAGAAAAAAATTTTAGTTCCAAATTCCGTTCATACTCGACTCGGGCAAGAAAATTCTGAAAAAAATAGTAAAAAAATTCAAAAAATTGAAATACCTCTTTCCGGCATTATTTTCTGCCAGAACGGGATGAGATAGGCCGAAACAGAGAAAAAAAAATTTTAGTCCCGAATTCCGTTCATACTCGACCCGGGCAAGAAAATTCCGAAAAAAATAGTAAAAAAAATCAAAAAATTATAAAAACTCTTCCCGGCATTATTTTTAGCGAGAACGGGATGAGATAGGCCGAGAAAGTGAAAACAAAATTTTATTCCCGAATTCCATTCATAATCGACACTGGCAAGAAAATTCCGAAAAAAATAGAAAAAAAATTCAAAAAATTAAAATAACACTTTCTGGCATTATTTTTAGCCAAAACGGGATGAGATAGGCCGAAAAAGAGTGAAAAAAATTTTAGTCCCGAATTCCGTTCATACTCGACCAGGGAAAGAAAATTCCGAAAAAAATAGTAAAAAAATTCAAAAAATTATAAAACCTCTTCCTAGCATTATTTTTAGCCAAAATGGGATGAGATAGGCCGGAAAAGAGAAAAAAAATTTTGTCCCGAATTCCGTTCATACTCGACCCGGGCAAGAAAATTCCGAAAAAAATAGTAAAAAATTCAAAAAATAAAAATACCTCTAATGCCGGCATTATTTTTAGCCAAAACGGGATGAGATAGGCCAAAACAGAGAAACAAAAATTTTAGTCCCGAATACCGTTCATACTCGACCCGGGCAAGATAATTCCGAAAAACTTAGTAAAAAAATTCAAAAATTTATAAAACCTCTTCCCGGAATTATTTTTAGCCAACACGGTATGAGATAGGCCGTAAAAGAGAAAAAAAATTTTAGTCCCGAATTCTGTTCATACCTGACCCGGGCAAGAATATTCTGTAAAAAATAGTAAAAAAATTCAAAAAATTAAAATACCTCTTTCTGGCATTATTTTTAGCCAAAACGGGATGAGATAGGCCAAAACAGAGAACAAAAAATTTTAGTCCTGAATTCCGTTCATACTCGACCCGGGCAAGAAAATTCCGAAAAAAATAGTAATAAAATTCAAAAAATTATAAAACCTCTTTTCGGCATTATTTTTACCCAAAACGGGATGAGATAGGTCGAGAAAGTGAAAACAAAATTTTATTCCCGAATTCCATTCATAAACGACACTGGCAAGAAAATTCTGAAAAAGATAGTAAAAAAACTCAAAAAATTAAAATAACACTTTCTGGCATTATTTTTAGCCAAAACGGGATGAGATCGGCCGAAAAAGAGTGAAAAAAATTTTAGTCCCGAATTCCGTTCATCCTCGACCCGGGAAATAAAATTCCGAAAAAAATAGTAAAAATATTCAAAAAATTATAAAACCACTTCCCAGCATTATTTTTAGCCAAAACGGGATGAGATCGGCCGAAAAAGAGTGAAAAAAATTTTAGTCCCGAATTCCGTTCATACTCGACCCGGGAAATAAAATTCCGAAAAAAATAGTAAAAAAATTCAAAAAATTATAAAACCTCTTCCCTGTATTATTTTTAGCCAAAACGGGGTGAGATAGACCGAAACAAAGAAAAAAAATTATAGTCCCGAATTCCGTTCATACTAGACCTGGGCAAGAAAATTCCCAAAAAAATAGTAAAAAAATTCAAAAAATTATAAAACCTCTTCCCGGTATTATTTTTAGCCAAAACGGGGTGAGATAGACCGAAACAAAGAAAAAAAATTATAGTCTCGAATTCTATTCATACTAGACCCAGGCAAGAAAATTCTGAAAAAAATAGTAAAAAAATTCAAAAAATTAAAATACCTCTTTCCGACATTATTTTTTGCCAGAACGGGATGAGATAGGCCGAAACAGAGAAAAAAAAAATTTAGTCCCGAATTCCGTTCAAACTCGACCCGGGCAAGAAAATTCCGAAAAATATAGTAAAAAAATTCAAAAAATTATAAAACCTCTTCCCTGCATTATTTTAGCCAAAACGGTATGAGATAGGCCAAAAAAGAGTGAAAAAAAATTTAGTCCCGAATTCCGTTCATACTCGACTCGGGCAAGAAAATTCCGAAAAAAATAGTAATAAAATTCAAAAAATTGTAAAACCTCATCCCGGCATTATTTTTAGCCATAACGGTATGAGATAGGCCGAAAAAGAGAGAAAAAAATTTTAATTCCAAATTCCGTTCATACTCGACTCGGGCAAGAAAATTCTGAAAAAAATAGTAAAAAAATTCAAAAAATTAAAATACCTCTTTCCGGCATTATTATTTGCCAGAATGGGATTAGATAGGCCGAAACAGAGAAAAAAAAATTTTAGTCCCGAATTCCGTTCATACTCGACCCGGGCAAGAAAATTCCGAAAATTATAGTAAAAAAATTCAAATAATTATAAAACCTCTTTTTGGCATTATTTTTAGCAAAAACGGGATGAGATAGGCCGAAAAAGAGAAAACAAAATTTTGGTCCCGAATTCCGTTCATAATCGACCCAGGCAAGAAAATTCCGAAAAAAATAGTTAAAAATTAAAAAAAATATAAAACCTCTTCCCGGCATTATTTTTAGTGAAAACGGGATGAGATAGGCCGAGAAAGTGAAAACAAAATTTTATTCCCGAATTCCATTCATAATCGACACTGGCAAGAAAATTCCGAAAAAAATAGTAAAAAAATTCAAAAAATTAAAATAACACTTTCTGGCATTGTTTTTAGCCAAAACGGGATGAGATCGGCGGAAAAAGAGTGAAAAAAATTTTAGCCCCAAATTCCGTTCATACTCGACCCGGGAAAGAAAATTCCGAAAAAAATAGTAAAAAAATTCAAAAAATTATAAAACCTCTTTCCGGCATTATTTTTTGCCAGAACGGGATGAGATAGGCCGAAACAGAGAAAAAAATAATTTTAGTCCCGAATTCCGTTCATACTCGACTCGGGCAAGAAAATTCCGAAAAAAATAGTAAACAAATTCAAAAAATTATAAAACCTCTTCCCGGCATTATTTTTAGCCAAAACGGGATGAGATAGGCCAAAAAAGAGAGAAAAAAATTTTAGTCCCGAATTCCGTTCATACTCGATCCGGGGAGAAAATTCCGAAAAAAATAGTAAAAAAAGTCAAAAAATTATAAAACCTCTTCCCGGTAATATTTTTAGCCAAAACGGGATGAGATAGACCGAAACAAAGAAAAAAAAATTATAGTCCCGAATTCCGTTCATACTAGACCCGGGCAAGAAAATTCTGAAAAAAAATAGTAAAAAAATTCAAAAAATTAAAATACCTCTTTCCGGCATTATTTTTTGCCAGAACGGGATGAGATAGCCTGAAACAGAGAAAAAAAAAATTTAGTCCCGAATTCCGTTCAAACTCGACCCGAGCAAGAAAATTCCGAAAAATATAGTAAAAAAATTCAAAAAATTATAAAACCTCTTCCCGGAATTATTTTTAGCCAACACGGTATGAGATAGGCCGTAAAAGAGAAAAAAAATTTAGTCCCGAATTCCGTTCAAACTCGATCCGGGAAAGAAAATTCCGAAAAATATAGTAAAAAAATTAAAAAAATTATAAAACCTCTTCCCGGCATTATTTTTAGCCAAAACGGTATGAGATAGGCCGAAAAAGAGAGAAAAAAATTTTCATTCCAAATTCCGTTCATACTCGACTCGGGCAAGAAAATTCTGAAAAAAATAGTAAAAAAAATCAAAAAATTAAAATACCTCTTTCCGGCAGTATTTTTTGCCAGAACGGGATGAGATAGGCCGAAACAGAGAAAAAAAAATTTTAGTCCCGAATTCCGTTCATACTCGACCCGGGCAAGAAAATTTCGAAAAATATAGTAAAAAAATTCAAAAAATTATAAAACCTCTTTTTGGCATTATTTTTTGCAAAAACGGGATGAGATAGGCCAAAAATGAGAAAACAAAATTTTAGTCCCGAATTCCGTTCATAATCGACCCAGGCAAGAAAATTCCGAAAAAAATAGTTAAAAAATTCAAAAAATTATAAAACCTCTTCCCGGCATTATTTTTAGCGAAAACGGGATGAGATAGGTCGAGAAAGTGAAAACAAAATTTTATTCCCGAATTCCATTCATAAACGACACTGGCAAGAAAATTCTGAAAAAGATAGTAAAAAAACTCAAAAAATTAAAATAACACTTTCTGGCATTATTTTTAGCCAAAACGGGATGAGATCGGCCGAAAAAGAGTGAAAAAAATTTTAGTCCCGAATTCCGTTCATACTCGACCCGGGAAATAAAATTCCGAAAAAAATAGTAAAAATATTCAAAAAATTATAAAACCTCTTCCCAGCATTATTTTTAGCCAAAACGGGATGAGATCGGCCGAAAAAGAGTGAAAAAAATTTTAGTCCCGAATTCCGTTCATACTCGACCCGGGAAATAAAATTCCGAAAAAAATAGTAAAAAAATTCAAAAAATTATAAAACCCCTTCCCAGCATTATTTTTAGCCAAAACGGGATGAGATAGGCCAAAACAGAGAAAGAAAAATTTTAGTCCCGAATTCCGTTCACACTCGACCCGGGCAAGATAATTCCGAAAAATTTAGTAAAAAAATTCAAAAATCTATAAAACCTCTTCCCGGAATTATTTTTAGCCAACACGGTATGTGATAGGCCGTAAAAGAGAAAAAAAAAATTTAGTCCCGAATTCCGTTCATACTTTACCTGGGCAAGAAAATTCTGGGAAAAATAGTAAAAAAATTCAAAAAATTAAAATACCTCATTCTAGCATTATTTTTAGCCAAAACGGGATGAGATAGGCCAAAACAGAGAACAAAAAATTTTAGTCCTGAATTCCGTTCATACTCGACCCGGGCAAGAAAATTCCGAAAAAAAATAGTAATAAAATTCAAAAAATTATAAAACCTCTTTTCGGCATTATTTTTATCCAAAACGGGATGACTTACGCTGAAAAAGGGAAGAAAAAACTTAAGTCCCGAATTCCGTTCATACTCGACCCGGGCAAGAAAATTCCGAAAAATATAGTAAAAAAATTCAAAAAATTATAAAACCTCTTTTTGGCATTAGTTTTACCAAAAACGGGATGAGATAGACCGAAAATGAGAAAACAAAATTTTAGTCCCGAATTCCGTTCATAATCGACCCAGGCAAGAAAATTCCGAAAAAAATAGTTAAAAAATTCAAAAAATTATAAAACCTGTTCCCAGCATTATTTTTAGCCAAAATGGGATGAGATAGGCCGGAAAAGAGAAAAAAAAATTTTGTCCCGAATTCCGTTCATACTCGACCCGGGCAAGAAAATTCCGAAAAAAATAGTAAAAAATTCAAAAAAAAAAATACCTCTAATTCCGGCATTATTTTTACCCAAAACGGGATGAGATAGGCCAAAACAGAGAAACAAAAATTTTAGTCCCGAATTCCGTTCATACTCGTCCCGGGCAAGAAAATTCCGAAAAATATAGTAAAAAAATTCAAAAAATTATAAAACCTCTTCCCGGCATTATTTTTAGCGAAAACGGGATGAGATAGGCCGAGAAAGTGAAAACAAAATTTTATTCCCGAATTCCATTCATAATCGACACTGGCAAGAAAATTACGAAAAAAATAGTAAAAAAATTCAAAAAATTAAAATAACACTTTCTGGCATTATTTTTAGCCAAAACGGGATGAGATCGGCCGAAAAAGAGTGAAAAAAATTTTAGTCCCGAAATCCGTTCATACTCGTCCCGGGCAAGAAAATTCCGAAAAATAGTAAAAAAATTCAAAAAATTATAAAACCTCTTCCCGGAATTATTTTTAGCCAACACGGTATGAGATAGGCCGTAAAAGAGAAAAAAAATTTAGTCCCGAATTCCGTTCAAACTCGACCCGGGCAAGAAAATTCCGAAAAATATAGTAAAAAATTCAAAAAATTATAAAACCTCTTCCCGGCATTATTTTTAGCCAAAACGGTATGAGATAGGCCGAAAAAGAGAGAAAAAAATTTTAATTCCAAATTCCGTTCATACTCGACCCGGGCAAGAAAATTCTGAAAAAAATAGTAAAAAAATTCAAAAAATTAAAATACCTCTTTCTGGCATTATTTTTTGCTAGAACGGGATGAGATAGGCCGAAACAGAGAAAAGAAAATTTTAGTCCCGAATTCCGTTCAAACTCGACCCGGGCAAGAAAATTCCGAAAAATATAGTAAAAAAATTCAAAAAATTATAAAACCTCTTCCCTGCATTATTTTTAGCCAAACGGTATGAGATAGGCCGAAAAAGAGTGAAAAAAATTTTAGTCCCGAATTCCGTTCATACTCGATTCGGGCAAGAAAATTCCGAAAAAATAGTAAAAAATTCAAAAAATTATAAAACCTCTTCCCGGCATTATTTTTAGCCAAAACGGTATGAGATAGGCCGAAAAAAGAGAAAAAAATTTTAAAAAATTCCGTTCATACCTTTACCTAGGCCGCAAAAAAAAAATTTAAATTCCGTTCTGGGAAAAATAGTAAAAAATTTCAAAAAATTATAAAACCTCTTCCTGCATTTTTTTAGCCAAAACAGTATGAGATAGGCCTAAAAAGAGTGAAAAAAATTTTAGTCCCGAATTCCGTTCATACTCGACCGGGCAAGAAAATTCCGAAAAAAAATAGTAATAAAATTCAAAAAATTATAAAACCTCTTTTCGGCATTATTTTTATCCAAAACGGGATGACTTACGCTGAAAAAGGGAAGAAAAAACTTAAGTCCCGAATTCCGTTCATACTCGACCCGGGCAAGAAAATTCCGAAAAATATAGTAAAAAAATTCAAAAAATTATAAAACCTCTTTTTGGCATTAGTTTTACCAAAAACGGGATGAGATAGACCGAAAAGAGAAAAAAAATTTTAGTCCCGAATTCCGTTGATTCGACCCAGGCAAGAAAATTCCGAAAAAAATAGTTAAAAAATTCAAAAAATTATAAAACCTGTTCCCAGCATTATTTTTAGCCAAAATGGGATGAGATAGGCCGGAAAAGAGAAAAAAAATTTGTCCCGAATTCCGTTCATACTCGACCCGGGCAAGAAAATTCCGAAAAAAATAGTAAAAAAATTCAAAAAATTAAAATACCTCTTTCCGGCATTATTTTTACCCAAAACGGGATGAGATAGGCCAAAACAGAGAAAAAAAAATTTTAGTCCCGAATTCCGTTCATACTCGTCCCGGGCAAGAAAATTCCGAAAAAAATAGTAAAAAAATTCAAAAAATTATAAAACCTCTTCCCGGCATTATTTTTAGCGAAAACGGGATGAGATAGGCCGAGAAAGTGAAAACAAAATTTTATTCCCGAATTCCATTCATAATCGACACTGGCAAGAAAATTCCGAAAAAAATAGTAAAAAAATTCAAAAAATTAAAATAACACTTTCTGGCATTATTTTTAGCCAAAACGGGATGAGATCGGCCGAAAAAGAGTGAAAAAAATTTTAGTCCCGAATTCCGTTCATACTCGTCCCGGGCAAGAAAATTCCGAAAAATAGTAAAAAAATTCAAAAAATTATAAAACCTCTTCCCGGAATTATTTTTAGCCAACACGGTATGAGATAGGCCGTAAAAGAGAAAAAAAATTTAGTCCCGAATTCCGTTCAAACTCGACCCGGGCAAGAAAATTCCGAAAAATATAGTAAAAAATTCAAAAAATTATAAAACCTCTTCCCGGCATTATTTTTAGCCAAAACGGTATGAGATAGGCCGAAAAAGAGAGAAAAAAATTTTAATTCCAAATTCCGTTCATACTCGACCCGGGCAAGAAAATTCTGAAAAAAATAGTAAAAAAATTCAAAAAATGAAAATACCTCTTTCTGGCATTATTTTTTGCTAGAACGGGATGAGATAGGCCGAAACAGAGAAAAGAAAATTTTGTTCCGAATTCCGTTCAAAGTCGACCCGGGCAAGAAAATTCTGAAAAATATAGTAAAAAAATTCAAAAAATTATAAAACCTCTTCCCTGCATTATTTTTAGCCAGAACGGTATGAGATAGGCCGAAAAAGAGTGAAAAAAATTTTAGTCCCGAATTCCGTTCATACTCGATTCGGGCAAGAAAATTCCGAAAAAAATAGTAATAAAATTCAAAAAATTATAAAACCTCTTCCCGGCATTATTTTTAGCCAAAACGGTATGAGATAGGCCGAAAAAGAGAGAAAAAAATTTTAATTCCAAATTCCGTTCATACTCGACTCGGGCAAGAAAATTCTGAAAAAAATAGTAAAAAAATTCAAAAAATTAAAATACCTCTTTCCGACATTATTTTTTGCCAGAACGGGGTGAGATAGGCCGAAACAGAGAAAAAAAAAATTTAGTCCCGAATTCCGTTCAAACTCGACCCGGGCAAGAAAATTCTGAAAAATATAGTAAAAAATTTCAAAAAATTATAAAACCTCTTCCCTGCATTTTTTTTAGCCAAAACAGTATGAGATAGGCCTAAAAAGAGTGAAAAAAATTTTAGTCCCGAATTCCGTTCATACTCGACTCGGGCAAGAAAATTCCAAAAAAATAGTAATAAAATTCAAAAAATTATAAAACCTCTTCCCGGCATTATTTTTATCCAAAACGGTATGAGATAGGCGGAAAAAGAGAGAAAAAAATTTTAGTTCCAAATTCCGTTCATACTCGACTCGGGCAAGAAAATTCTGAAAAAAATAGTAAAAAAATTCAAAAAATTGAAATACCTCTTTCCGGCATTATTTTCTGCCAGAACGGGATGAGATAGGCCGAAACAGAGAAAAAAAAATTTTAGTCCCGAATTCCGTTCATACTCGACCCGGGCAAGAAAATTCCGAAAAAAATAGTAAAAAAATTCAAAAAATTATAAAAACTCTTCCCGGCATTATTTTTAGCGAGAACGGGATGAGATAGGCCGAGAAAGTGAAAACAAAATTTTATTCCCGAATTCCATTCATAATCGACACTGGCAAGAAAATTCCGAAAAAAATAGTAAAAAAATTCAAAAAATTAAAATAACACTTTCTGGCATTATTTTTAGCCAAAACGGGATGAGATAGGCCGAAAAAGAGTGAAAAAAATTTTAGTCCCGAATTCCGTTCATACTCGACCAGGGAAAGAAAATTCCGAAAAAAATAGTAAAAAAATTCAAAAAATTATAAAACCTCTTCCTAGCATTATTTTTAGCCAAAATGGGATGAGATAGGCCGGAAAAGAGAAAAAAAATTTTGTCCCGAATTCCGTTCATACTCGACCCGGGCAAGAAAATTCCGAAAAAAATAGTAAAAAATTCAAAAAATAAAAATACCTCTAATGCCGGCATTATTTTTAGCCAAAACGGGATGAGATAGGCCAAAACAGAGAAACAAAAATTTTAGTCCCGAATACCGTTCATACTCGACCCGGGCAAGATAATTCCGAAAAACTTAGTAAAAAAATTCAAAAATTTATAAAACCTCTTCCCGGAATTATTTTTAGCCAACACGGTATGAGATAGGCCGTAAAAGAGAAAAAAAATTTTAGTCCCGAATTCTGTTCATACCTGACCCGGGCAAGAATATTCTGTAAAAAATAGTAAAAAAATTCAAAAAATTAAAATACCTCTTTCTGGCATTATTTTTAGCCAAAACGGGATGAGATAGGCCAAAACAGAGAACAAAAAATTTTAGTCCTGAATTCCGTTCATACTCGACCCGGGCAAGAAAATTCCGAAAAAAATAGTAATAAAATTCAAAAAATTATAAAACCTCTTTTCGGCATTATTTTTACCCAAAACGGGATGAGTTAGGCTGAAAAAGGGAAGAAAAAACTTTAGTCCTGAATTCCGTTCATACTCGAGCTGGGAAAGACAATTCCGATAAAGTTAGTAAAAAAAATTCAAAAAATTATAAAACCCCTTTCCGGCATTATTTATAACCAAAACGGGATGAGATAGGTCGAAAAAGAGAAAAAAAAATTTTAGTCCCGAATTCCGTTCATACTCGACTCGGGCAAGAAAATTCCGAAAAAAATAGTAAACAAATTCAAAAAATTATAAAACCTCTTCCCGGCATTATTTTTAGCCAAAACGAGATGAGATAGGCCAAAAAAGAGAGAAAAAAATTTTAGTCCCGAATTCCGTTCATACTCGATCCGGGGAAGAAAATTCCGAAAAAAATAGTAAAAAAATTCAAAAAATTATAAAACCTCTTCCCTGTATTATTTTTAGCCAAAACGGGGTGAGATAACCGAAACAAAGAAAAAAAATTATAGTCCCGAATTCCGTTCATACTAGACCTGGGCATGAAAATTCCCAAAAAAATAGTAAAAAAATTCAAAAAATTATAAAACCTCTTCCCGGTATTATTTTTAGCCAAAACGGGGTGAGATAGACCGAAACAAAGAAAAAAAATTATAGTCTCGAATTCTGTTCATACTAGACCCAGACAAGAAAATTCTGAAAAAAATAGTAAAAAAATTCAAAAAATTAAAATACCTCTTTCCGGCATTATTTTTTGCCAGAACGGGATGAGATAGGCCGAAACAGAGAAAAAAAAAATTTAGTCCCGAATTCCGTTCAAACTCGACCCGGGTAAGAAAATTCCGAAAAATATAGTAAAAAAATTCAAAAAATTATAAAACCTCTTCCCTGCATTATTTTAGCCAAAACGGTATGAGATAGGCCAAAAAAGAGTGAAAAAAAAATTTAGTCCCGAATTCCGTTCATACTCGACTCGGGCAAGAAAATTCCGAAAAAAATAGTAATAAAATTCAAAAAATTGTAAAACCTCATCCCGGCATTATTTTTAGCCATAACGGTATGAGGTAGGCCGAAAAAGAGAGAAAAAAATTTTAATTCCAAATTCCGTTCATACTCGACTCGGGCAAGAAAATTCTGAAAAAAATAGTAAAAAAATTCAAAAAATTAAAATACCTCTTTCCGGCATTATTATTTGCCAGAATGGGATTAGATAGGCCGAAACAGAGAAAAAAAAATTTTAGTCCCGAATTCCGTTCATACTCGACCCGGGCAAGAAAATTCCGAAAATTATAGTAAAAAAATTCAAATAATTATAAAACCTCTTTTTGGCATTATTTTTAGCAAAAACGGGATGAGATAGGCCGAAAAAGAGAAAACAAAATTTTGGTCCCGAATTCCGTTCATAATCGACCCAGGCAAGAAAATTCCGAAAAAAATAGTTAAAAATTAAAAAAAATATAAAACCTCTTCCCGGCATTATTTTTAGTGAAAACGGGATGAGATAGGCCGAGAAAGTGAAAACAAAATTTTATTCCCGAATTCCATTCATAATCGACACTGGCAAGAAAATTCCGAAAAAAATAGTAAAAAAATTCAAAAAATTAAAATAACACTTTCTGGCATTGTTTTTAGCCAAAACGGGATGAGATCGGCGGAAAAAGAGTGAAAAAAATTTTAGCCCCAAATTCCGTTCATACTCGACCCGGGAAAGAAAATTCCGAAAAAAATAGTAAAAAAATTCAAAAAATTATAAAACCTCTTTCCGGCATTATTTTTTGCCAGAACGGGATGAGATAGGCCGAAACAGAGAAAAAAATAATTTTAGTCCCGAATTCCGTTCATACTCGACTCGGGCAAGAAAATTCCGAAAAAAATAGTAAACAAATTCAAAAAATTATAAAACCTCTTCCCGGCATTATTTTTAGCCAAAACGGGATGAGATAGGCCAAAAAAGAGAGAAAAAAATTTTAGTCCCGAATTCCGTTCATACTCGATCCGGGGAGAAAATTCCGAAAAAAATAGTAAAAAAAGTCAAAAAATTATAAAACCTCTTCCCGGTAATATTTTTAGCCAAAACGGGATGAGATAGACCGAAACAAAGAAAAAAAAATTATAGTCCCGAATTCCGTTCATACTAGACCCGGGCAAGAAAATTCTGAAAAAAAATAGTAAAAAAATTCAAAAAATTAAAATACCTCTTTCCGGCATTATTTTTTGCCAGAACGGGATGAGATAGCCTGAAACAGAGAAAAAAAAAATTTAGTCCCGAATTCCGTTCAAACTCGACCCGAGCAAGAAAATTCCGAAAAATATAGTAAAAAAATTCAAAAAATTATAAAACCTCTTCCCGGAATTATTTTTAGCCAACACGGTATGAGATAGGCCGTAAAAGAGAAAAAAAATTTAGTCCCGAACTCCGTTCAAACTCGATCCGGGAAAGAAAATTCCGAAAAATATAGTAAAAAAATTAAAAAAATTATAAAACCTCTTCCCGGCATTATTTTTAGCCAAAACGGTATGAGATAGGCCGAAAAAGAGATAAAAAAATTTTCATTCCAAATTCCGTTCATACTCGACTCGGGCAAGAAAATTCTGAAAAAAATAGTAAAAAAAATCAAAAAATTAAAATACCTCTTTCCGGCAGTATTTTTTGCCAGAACGGGATGAGATAGGCCGAAACAGAGAAAAAAAAATTTTAGTCCCGAATTCCGTTCATACTCGACCCGGGCAAAAAATTTCGAAAAATATAGTAAAAAAATTCAAAAAATTATAAAACCTCTTTTTGGCATTATTTTTTGCAAAAACGGGATGAGATAGGCCAAAAATGAGAAAACAAAATTTTAGTCCCGAATTCCGTTCATAATCGACCCAGGCAAGAAAATTCCGAAAAAAATAGTTAAAAAATTCAAAAATTATAAAACCTCTTCCCGGCATTATTTTTAGCGAAAACGGGATGAGATAGGTCGAGAAAGTGAAAACAAAATTTTATTCCCGAATTCCATTCATAAACGACACTGGCAAGAAAATTCTGAAAAAGATAGTAAAAAAACTCAAAAAACTAAAATAACACTTTCTGGCATTATTTTTAGCCAAAACGGGATGAGATCGGCCGAAAAAGAGTGAAAAAAATTTTAGTCCCGAATTCCGTTCATACTCGACCCGGGAAATAAAATTCCGAAAAAAATATTAAAAAAATTCAAAAAATTATAAAACCCCTTCCCAGCATTATTTTTAGCCAAAACGGGATGAGATAGGCCAAAACAGAGAAAGAAAAATTTTAGTCCCGAATTCCGTTCACACTCGACCCGGGCAAGATAATTCCGAAAAATTTAGTAAAAAAATTCAAAAATCTATAAAACCTCTTCCCGGAATTATTTTTAGCCAACACGGTATGTGATAGGCCGTAAAAGAGAAAAAAAAAATTTAGTCCCGAATTCCGTTCATACTTTACCTGGGCAAGAAAATTCTGGGAAAAATAGTAAAAAAATTCAAAAAATTAAAATACCTCATTCTAGCATTATTTTTAGCCAAAACGGGATGAGATAGGCCAAAACAGAGAACAAAAAATTTTAGTCCTGAATTCCGTTCATACTCGACCCGGGCAAGAAAATTCCGAAAAAAAATAGTAATAAAATTCAAAAAATTATAAAACCTCTTTTCGGCATTATTTTTATCCAAAACGGGATGACTTACGCTGAAAAAGGGAAGAAAAAACTTAAGTCCCGAATTCCGTTCATACTCGACCCGGGCAAGAAAATTCCGAAAAATATAGTAAAAAAATTCAAAAAATTATAAAACCTCTTTTTGGCATTAGTTTTACCAAAAACGGGATGAGATAGATCGAAAATGAGAAAACAAAATTTTAGTCCCGAATTCCGTTCATAATCGACCAAGGCAAGAAAATTCCGAAAAAAATAGTTAAAAAATTCAAAAAATTATAAAACCTGTTCCCAGCATTATTTTTAGCCAAAATGGGATGAGATAGGCCGGAAAAGAGAAAAAAAATTTTGTCCCGAATTCCGTTCATACTCGACCCGGGCAAGAAAATTCCGAAAAAAATAGTAAAAAATTCAAAAAAAAAAATACCTCTAATTCCGGCATTATTTTTACCCAAAACGGGATGAGATAGGCCAAAACAGAGAAACAAAAATTTTAGTCCCGAATTCCGTTCATACTCGTCCCGGGCAAGAAAATTCCGAAAAATATAGTAAAAAAATTCAAAAAATTATAAAACCTCTTCCCGGCATTATTTTTAGCGAAAACGGGATGAGATAGGCCGAGAAAGTGAAAACAAAATTTTATTCCCGAATTCCATTCATAATCGACACTGGCAAGAAAATTCCGAAAAAAATAGTAAAAAAATTCAAAAAATTAAAATAACACTTTCTGGCATTATTTTTAGCCAAAACGGGATGAGATCGGCCGAAAAAGAGTGAAAAAAATTTTAGTCCCGAATTCCGTTCATACTCGACCAGGGAAAGAAAATTCCGAAAAAAATAGTAAAAAAATTCAAAAAATTATAAAACCTCTTCCTAGCATTATTTTTAGCCAAAATGGGATGAGATAGGCCGGAAAAGAGAAAAAAAAATTTGTCCCGAATTCCGTTCATACTCGACCCGGGCAAGAAAATTCCGAAAAAAATAGTAAAAAATTCAAAAAATAAAAATACCTCTAATGCCGGCATTATTTTTAGCCAAAACGGGATGAGATAGGCCAAAACAGAGAAACAAAAATTTTAGTCCCGAATACCGTTCATACTCGACTCGGGCAAGATAATTTCGAAAAACTTAGTAAAAAAATTCAAAAATTTATAAAACCTCTTCCCGGAATTATTTTTAGCCAACACGGTATGAGATAGGCCGTAAAAGAGTGAAAAAAATTTTAGTCCCGAATTCCGTTCATACTCGATTCGGGCAAGAAAATTCTGAAAAAAATAGTAAAAAAATTCAAAAAATTAAAATACCTCTTTCCGGCATTATTTTTTGCCAGAACGGGATGAGATAGGCCGAAACAGAGAAAAAAAAAATTTAGTCCCGAATTCCGTTCAAACTCGACCCGGGCAAGAAAATTCCGAAAAATATAGTAAAAAATTTCAAAAAATTATAAAACCTCTTCCCTGCATTTTTTTTAGCCAAAACAGTATGAGATAGGCCTAAAAAGAGTGAAAAAAATTTTACTCCCGAATTCCGTTCATACTCGACTCAGGCAAGAAAATTCCAAAAAAATAGTAATAAAATTCAAAAAATTATAAAACCTCTTCCCGGCATTATTTTTATCCAAAACGGTATGAGATAGGCGGAAAAAGAGAGAAAAAAATTTTAGTTCCAAATTCCGTTCATACTCGACTCGGGCAAGAAAATTCTGAAAAAAATAGTAAAAAAATTCAAAAAATTGAAATACCTCTTTCCGGCATTATTTTTTGCCAGAACGGGATGAGATAGGCCGAAACAGAGAAAAAAAAATTTTAGTCCCGAATTCCGTTCATACTCGACCCGGGCAAGAAAATTCCGAAAAAAATAGTAAAAAAATTCAAAAAATTATAAAAACTCTTCCCGGCATTATTTTTAGCGAGAACGGGATGAGATAGGCCGAGAAAGTGAAAACAAAATTTTATTCCCGAATTCCATTCATAATCGACACTGGCAAGAAAATTCCGAAAAAAATAGTAAAAAAATTCAAAAAATTAAAATAACACTTTCTGGCATTATTTTTAGCCAAAACGGGATGAGATAGGCCGAAAAAGAGTGAAAAAAATTTT
The DNA here is from genome assembly GCF_001633185.2 of Quercus lobata. NCBI lineage: Eukaryota > Viridiplantae > Streptophyta > Magnoliopsida > Fagales > Fagaceae > Quercus > Quercus lobata. The sequence continues at coordinate 2,636 of NW_022154989.1, read as the reverse complement.
AGTCCCGAATTCCGTTCATACTCGACCAGGGAAAGAAAATTCCGAAAAAAATAGTAAAAAAATTCAAAAAATTATAAAACCTCTTCCTAGCATTATTTTTAGCCAAAATGGGATGAGATAGGCCGGAAAAGAGAAAAAAAATGTTGTCCCGAATTCCGTTCATACTCGACCCGGGCAAGAAAATTCCGAAAAAAATAGTAAAAAATTCAAAAAATAAAAATACCTCTAATGCCGGCATTATTTTTAGCCAAAACGGGATGAGATAGGCCAAAACAGAGAAACAAAAATTTTAGTCCCGAATACCGTTCATACTCGACCCGGGCAAGATAATTCCGAAAAACTTAGTAAAAAAATTCAAAAATTTATAAAACCTCTTCCCGGAATTATTTTTAGCCAACACGGTATGAGATAGGCCGTAAAAGAGAAAAAAAATTTTAGTCCCGAATTCTGTTCATACCTGACCCGGGCAAGAATATTCTGTAAAAAATAGTAAAAAAATTCAAAAAATTAAAATACCTCTTTCTGGCATTATTTTTAGCCAAAACCGGATGAGATAGGCCAAAACAGAGAACAAAAAATTTTAGTCCTGAATTCCGTTCATACTCGACCCGGGCAAGAAAATTCCGAAAAAAATAGTAATAAAATTCAAAAAATTATAAAACCTCTTTTCGGCATTATTTTTACCCAAAACGGGATGAGTTAGGCTGAAAAAGGGAAGAAAAAACTTTAGTCCTGAATTCCGTTCATACTCGAGCTGGGAAAGACAATTCCGATAAAGTTAGTAAAAAAAATTCAAAAAATTATAAAACCCCTTTCCGGCATTATTTATAACCAAAACGGGATGAGATAGGTCGAAAAAGAGAAAAAAAAATTTTAGTCCCGAATTCCGTTCATACTCGACTCGGGCAAGAAAATTCCGAAAAAAATAGTAAACAAATTCAAAAAATTATAAAACCTCTTCCCGGCATTATTTTTAGCCAAAACGAGATGAGATAGGCCAAAAAAGAGAGAAAAAAATTTTAGTCCCGAATTCCGTTCATACTCGATCCGGGGAAGAAAATTCCGAAAAAAATAGTAAAAAAATTCAAAAAATTATAAAACCTCTTCCCTGTATTATTTTTAGCCAAAACGGGGTGAGATAGACCGAAACAAAGAAAAAAAATTATAGTCCCGAATTCCGTTCATACTAGACCTGGGCAAGAAAATTCCCAAAAAAATAGTAAAAAAATTCAAAAAATTATAAAACCTCTTCCCGGTATTATTTTTAGCCAAAACGGGGTGAGATAGACCGAAACAAAGAAAAAAAATTATAGTCTCGAATTCTGTTCATACTAGACCCAGGCAAGAAAATTCTGAAAAAAATAGTAAAAAAATTCAAAAAATTAAAATACCTCTTTCCGGCATTATTTTTTGCCAGAACGGGATGAGATAGGCCGAAACAGAGAAAAAAAAAATTTAGTCCCGAATTCCGTTCAAACTCGACCCGGGCAAGAAAATTCCGAAAAATATAGTAAAAAAATTCAAAAAATTATAAAACCTCTTCCCTGCATTATTTTAGCCAAAACGGTATGAGATAGGCCAAAAAAGAGTGAAAAAAAATTTAGTCCCGAATTCCGTTCATACTCGACTCGGGCAAGAAAATTCCGAAAAAAATAGTAATAAAATTCAAAAAATTGTAAAACCTCATCCCGGCATTATTTTTAGCCATAACGGTATGAGATAGGCCGAAAAAGAGAGAAAAAAATTTTAATTCCAAATTCCGTTCATACTCGACTCGGGCAAGAAAATTCTGAAAAAAATAGTAAAAAAATTCAAAAAATTAAAATACCTCTTTCCGGCATTATTATTTGCCAGAATGGGATTAGATAGGCCGAAACAGAGAAAAAAAAATTTTAGTCCCGAATTCCGTTCATACTCGACCCGGGCAAGAAAATTCCGAAAATTATAGTAAAAAAATTCAAATAATTATAAAACCTCTTTTTGGCATTATTTTTAGCAAAAACGGGATGAGATAGGCCGAAAAAGAGAAAACAAAATTTTGGTCCCGAATTCCGTTCATAATCGACCCAGGCAAGAAAATTCCGAAAAAAATAGTTAAAAATTAAAAAAAATATAAAACCTCTTCCCGGCATTATTTTTAGTGAAAACGGGATGAGATAGGCCGAGAAAGTGAAAACAAAATTTTATTCCCGAATTCCATTCATAATCGACACTGGAAAGAAAATTCCGAAAAAAATAGTAAAAAAAGTCAAAAAATTAAAATAACACTTTCTGGCATTGTTTTTAGCCAAAACGGGATGAGATCGGCGGAAAAAGAGTGAAAAAAATTTTAGCCCCAAATTCCGTTCATACTCGACCCGGGAAAGAAAATTCCGAAAAAAATAGTAAAAAAATTCAAAAAATTATAAAACCGCTTTCTGGCATTATTTTTTGCCAGAACGGGATGAGATAGGCCGAAACAGAGAAAAAAATAATTTTAGTCCCGAATTCCGTTCATACTCGACCCGGGCAAGAAAATTCCGAAAAATATAGTAAAAAAATTCAAAAAATTATAAAACCTCTTCCCTGCATTATTTTTAGCCAAAACGGGATGAGATCGGCCGAAAAAGAGTGAAAAAAATTTTAGTCCCCGAATT